>NC_062523.1:17495872-17710872 GCF_022655615.1 Tachysurus fulvidraco | reverse complement strand
CCCAGCTCCCTGGCCCGCGCCAAGCCGCTCTCCAAAACTTCCCTGTACGTGATGCTCTCTTTGCTGCTCTCCTTGCTCTTCTGGTCGAAGGATTTCGACACGAACGCCGTGAGTTCTTCCATGGTTGGAGAAGAAGCGCTCCTGATGGCACAAATCCACTTTACGACCCTAACGCGCTGCTCTCTCTCGCTGACTCTCTCTCTCGCTCGCTGTGTATGTGTGTATGTCTATGTGTGTGTATGTGTGTGAGCTCGATCGTAAACGCGCGGATGTTGGAAAGGGGGGTGTACGAGGAGGAGGAGGAGGTTTAGATCACTCCGGTTGGTGTGTCTGTGTTTTTGGAGATCACACTATTTATACGGCGCTCACCTCGGCCCAGCCCCCACCGCCGTGTCCTGAGCAATTACAGGCTCCTCTCGCTCCTGAATTCAACTTTCAGCAGCTTTGCTTCAAATCAATGCCGCCGTGGAGCCCCTTAATATGATTACACTCCATTAAACATGCCTACGGTGTTGAGGAACCGGGGAGCCGTGTTTAATTAATTCCGCGATAATTTCATTAAAGCTATTAGGTGATATGAATCGTGCCATAACATGAGCGGATTTGCCTGGACTCATGGTGCATTGACGCAATTTATGGACAGTTTTTTTAAAAATATATTTAAAAAATATATTGTCTATTGCTAGGAATTAAACAAGTCAAATTAACGCATGTTCCCGAATCCCATAGTTTGAAAGTAAAAAAAAAAAAAAAAAGAAATCAAAGATTCACTGATTATTTGAGCAATCAGTCACAAGCGCTGATAGTTTTCATAACTGCATGAATTTAATTCAACTTGTGCATCCTACATAAGTTACTTTTGTTATTAAAATATTAAATATATTATATAGCCTGTAATATTAGCCACCCTGCATGAAAACAGTGGTGTTAGTGTACGAAGGTTTGCTGTGTATCATTTGTTGGATTTTTTTTATGTGTGTTGTGTGTAAATATTAAGTTATAATAATATTTAGATTTTATCTATATTATGGTAATTAAGTATTTGTCTAACGCATATTATATGTTGTACACTTTTATGCTAAATCATTTGTTTTTTGGAAAATAATTTGAAAGTTTCTTGGGTAACATACAAAAAAGGACCTAATCCTAGCAGTGCTTTGATTTTTATTTCTAATAATAATAATAATAATAATAATAATAATAATAATAATAATAATAATAATAATAATAATAATAATGACTGGTCGAATTAAACGAGTCTGTACGTCTTTCTGCTGATGATTGTCTGACTGATGAGATTTATTTATCCCAATCCTATTTAAAACTGCCATCACACGTGGGGATATTCCAACATGTGACCTTGAGCTTCGTGCTGCTGTATTTTTCCTGCATTAATTAAGTACTGCTCACCGCGGTTGAAAGTTAACACTGACTGATATGTAAGAAACGATTCAGGCTAATGTGTGTCATTAATCATCTCAGTAAAACACTTTCTAACGTATATAAATTTATATTTTCTATTTCTGCATCCTTATCTTTATTATTATTATGACAAAATAGATTTGTATTTTATTCTTAAGCCAGAACATTAAGTCATGCACATATAATCAATATGCGGATTATATTATATATTTAATATTGTTGTCATTTTATGTCTATTTATCTTTTCGTACATACAATTGTAAGTCGCACAGATGTAAGTGTTCTCAAGTGTTTTTTGTTGTTATAAGGTGGTTTCAGAGGTATCAGGTGCACCTGAATTTAACGTACATCCTATTGATTTTAAACCACTGTCCATTCTTTTCTTCTTGTTCTTTCTGTACAGCTGCACTATTTTTGCAGTATTTTTGTATTTTTATTTAATAAAATGATTTACGTTTTTCATCATGACATTAGTGAATTATACAGTTGTGAAACCTAGTCCCAGTGCATAAGCAGAAAACTCACGTGTGTGTCCCAATCAGCAGCTGCTTCGGGCGTGTACAAGAGAATTGTTTCTTATAGCGCATTTTACACTAAGTGTCTGTCCTTAAAGAGGCACGATCCATATTTTAAACTATCTGTTATCGGCAGACGGGATATGGGAACCAAGCATGCCCTCCCTTCCCCTCTCAGTTCCTGACAAACATATTTCTAGATGCAGTTTGTATGAGTCTGCTTTACAATCTCTATACATAGATACATCTGCAGAGAGCCAATAACAAAACTGACATTTTCACATTCGTTTTAATGAGTTTATTAGATGATAATGAGATGAGAGGGACATCCCATGCGAAATAGAGAGGGAAATTTAAAATATGTATAAATCACTAGGTAAATATAGGTCTAGTCTATTTCATAATGCGCTATTCGTCTCCTTGTTTTGTAGTATTTAAGTTCAGTAATTTAAGTTCAATTTGGTAAATGACCAAAGCTGACATAATGAAATGATAATTAGGTTGTGAGAGGGTTCAGAGGCAGTAGGGCCTGGGGGCGGACAGGCTGATAGATGGCAGACTGGAAATAAATAAATCGTCAAATAAAATATCGATAGGAGGTTTAAAACTGAAGCTACAGCTGACGTGATAATGATCATTAATCTCGTGTCATATTTGGCTGAAAGCGCGTTTAGGGAGAAAAGGGGGGATCATATCATTTTTAAGTATCTGTGTGCTAATGTAATATCACGTCAGCCAATTGTATTTCATATACTTATCAAATCAACAACGAACCTTTCAAATATCTATCCAGATGTTTTACAGTGAAGTGCGCAGGTCTCTGTGGCACGCGGATAGACAGAGCGCACGGGAACAACAATAGATAGAGTTCCCCGTGATTTACATGACCATTATGTTATTCCTTTAGTGAAGAAGATTCACATTTTCTCTGAGTGAGAGACCCAATAAAATACTGACCCCTTCGGTCCTTTTTAAAAGCTGTACTGTTTGTTAATCCCTGTTCCTGTGTTTGTTACCTATTTTGCAATGGGATTACAGGACGAAGAAAAATAAAGCTTTTTTGCATGATTGATTATCCTAGTTGATCTTAGATATATAGCTACTTGAATGTTTCAGGGTGATACATTTCAGAACTATTGCACACGATTGTATGTCAGATCAAGAGCCAGCCGATGTCCCTGAACTGTTAATATGATAATAATAATAATAATAATAATAATAATAATAATAATAATAATAATAATAATAATAATAATAATTTATAACGTGTATATTTTTGTTTTAAATACTCAATCCCCAGTTTGTGTTTGTGCGTAAAATAGAGATAAATGTCTCTAACCGTTTGCATTAAAATACGGCCCATTAGTCTCGTAGCTTTGATTAACTTTTGGCACTTTAGGCTGTTAAGAAACGGAGTGCCGTGTATGAAGGTGCACGACGAAGTGTGGTGTGTTTTAGAGCGCACCAAGGTCCTGTATAAGCGGTGGGTGGGTTTGGAGGGGTGGAGGAGGCGCGTGTTGGCTGATGGCCATGTAATCTGTGAGCTAGTGATCAGTCCCTGTTGCATCAAGCCTGTCTTTAGCTGGATGAGTGCGGTGAAGCTTCAAGCAGCCTTCATTCCTGCTCGGCTTTAGGATCTTGTTAGTGGCGAGAACGAGAAGAGTCAGAGGTTTTTTGGGGGGGGGTTGTATGCAGCAACTCCATGCTAACTCTGACCAAATGGCAAGAACACCGTTTGAACTTGATGGGGTTTTTTTGTTTGTTTTTTGTTTTATTAATCCCGTATGTGTGTGAACGTAATACTTCTAGGTTCAGATTTGAAATTATAGGTTTATTTTGTGCCATATTTTTTTTTTTTTTTTGGCAAACCTATTTGTTCACCTGATTAATCCAAGTTTTAAAATTCCACAGTTTAAAAGGGGTTTCCAGAAATTCAGACACGTTTGAGTGTTATGCACGATCATGCATGCATCTGAGATAATGATCAGTAGTTTACTCTAAACGCTTTGCCCTAAGATTTAATAGTTTTCGTTCTGCTTCATGTTACAATCGCACTTTTGTGAAGAGGCAACACATTGTTACTATCATAGACTAGGCAATAATTAGTGCAAATGTATCACAGATTCTGACAGTGAAATTAGTGGTGTATCTATAGTGAGACATCAGTCCATTTTGAATAAATGTTCATATCACTAGATATCTTAAGCTACTTTCAGTCACGATCTATATTACCATATTCGTTTTTATTACATTATTTTACTTTAAGTATTACCCTAATTTAAAAAATAATGTTGTTGTTGTCCGACATACGAAGAGAGAGAGAGAGAGAGAGAGAGAGAGAGAGAGAGAGAGAGAGAGAGAGAGAGAGAGAGAGAGAGAGAGAGACCCCTAGAGCACGTGTTTGTTTTAAATGTATTTTCCCCCCTCGAACACTATCTGCCCACAGGGTAACGTTACCAACTAAAAAGAGGCATGAAATTGACTTTACACCCAAAAATGTTGAGGCGATTTGCTGGAAAAACATAATAATCCAAAGCCTGCTCCACTCTTGATCTCTCCGATTTGTTTTCTTTCCTCTTCACCATTTTTACAACAAGGGAACTTATTTGTAGCGATGGACCACATCGCTCATTGCAGAACTGGTACAGGCTTGCCATGTGAATGGGGTGTGATTTATTCTTTCATATAATCTTTCATATAGATAGATAGATAGATAGATAGATAGATAGATAGATAGATAGATAGATAGATAGATAGATAGATAGATAGATAGATAGATAGATAGACAGATAGACAGATAGCAAACAGATAGAGACATATGAAGTAACCCATGTTTCTTTTATAGATTATGTTATAGATTTTTCTTCCTTGTAAGTGATTTTATTTCCCTGTGAATATATTGCATGACATGCAATGAAATTAAAAATAGTTCATTTGCAAAATCAAAGGACACAACATAAAATGGATTTTGCAACATCACCAGCCTTTACTTCTATTCTTTACATGGCACTGCTAAGCAGCAATAGCAGCATAATAAGCAGCTTAGTGCATAATAATTCTTCAGACTTCAATGGAACATTCTGCATTTATTTAGCACTTGATATTCAAACTGAAATTTAATGTAAAGCTTTATTAAATAATAAATACATTTATTTATTATGATTAGTCTTTTAAACTAATTCATAATTGTATTATAATTTTATATTTTTATAAAACAATGCTTTCTTCCTGATGTAAAATATATAATATATATTTATGTTTATTTGATGATGTTTTGTAACAAAATTAACAAATAAAAGCTCAAACTAAACTAATTCTTATATGGCATTATTTAAAAGGTTTTTGAATTGGAAGATTAGTAAGAAATAATGTGTTGTCGAATTCTCTAAAGCCATTGTTATTTTTATAGCCTGCAAAATTTGGAATATCATTTTGAGAATAATGTTTGGCCAGGCTGCCCAAGAGAGTTTACTGCAAAGATTCAGATCTGATAAAGTATGACTCATATAGCAGCAACAATGTTTTATCTGTCACAGGTCAAAGGCCCGTGTAGCTTGCTAGATGAGACGTGACAGGGGAATTTCAGTAAGAGGATCTTTCCTGATGATATCAGAGTTAATAGCCTGGGACTCTAGGGAAATAAAATGGCTCAGCACAATACGCTCGAATCAATACCATAAGAACAAGTTTATAAAAGATGCACAACGTAGTGTTTTAGCTCCTCATTCACAAATAAGCTTTATGCTTCATGTGCTCTCACAATTGTTCAGTGCTTATATCTGGGGGGTCAAAAGGACATACAAGAGTGCTTATATTGGTCATGGTTTGCAAAGAGCCTTCTGGGTTCTGTATCCAGAAAGGCAATTAAACCTGTAGATTAAACATGATTATAGGAGCATCGATGAACTGTGAGTTATGATGTCAATTAGTTCACACTCAAAAGGTGCCAGAGGATTTGGAGTTATTTCTGCCACCTGAAATTGAGAAGAAACCTTATATGCAAATTAGACTTCTTGGTGCATATCATTCAAATAATAGAATTCTTTTAATGGAGATGTACAAGTTACACTGCATCAGCTCTGATGAAACAGATAAATTTGGTCATGCCTTTGGTCATGCATTTGGTCATGCCTCTACTGGTTGATTATGAGGTTATCCTCTCCTCCCCTAGTCTTACATAAAACACACAGTTATTGCATGGCTAGAGAATATGATCAATAAAAGCTTGTGATCATTGCATCCTGCGGTCAAAACTGGAGACAGACACACTACCCCTTGCCTCTAGCATACATTGATTTGGTTGGGGTAGATATGTTTCATGGTTGCCTTGGCAGGCATTGTTAAATTAACCAAAGACTTTTTGCTTACTGTAAGTGGGTGGTTTAGTATATGCAATGTACGCCATTATTACTAGCAAACAGTTTCTTGTGACACTTGAAGATAGTGCACCCATTATATATTAAGACAAGCTTTTATGTGGCTGCCCAACACTTGCTCAATCATGCAATTAAATGATTTTATTTTAAGCCACGTTTTTTGTTACCCTGTTTTAGTTACAGATGTGTGGCACATCCATTTGTTGAGGGTGATTTATGCAGTCATCTTAAGAAGCAGAAGTCACCGATCGGCAGGATCATTAAGATTAATTAGTGCAGAGATGCAGAGTGGCAGGCCTGATTAAGAGCCACTGGAGATGGCTAACACTGCTGAGGTGAGGGTGAGGAGCTCATCTCTTGCCCTCCCTCAATCCCTTACTCCTTCTCTCTCTCTCTCTCTCTCTCTCTCTCTCTCTCTCTCTCTCTCTCTCTCTCTCTCTCTCTCTCTCTCTCTCTCTCTCTCTCTCCCTGAGGCCTGCTAGTTGAATGGTGGGGGAACTGAAGAGACCACCATCTGTAGACGAGCTCACCAGTCACCCCATCTGTCATGCTGTGTTCCCCTGTCCCCTTGGGCTTAGCCATTCAGTCACTGCTAGAACCAGTAGCGGCCACAGGGTTGAAGCCTCACTGACCCCTAAGGTAGAGTACTATAGATTAGGGTAAGTTCACATGAACAAAACTATATGCACTGGTGTCTGGATAACTGCATCCTATATTTTTAGAACTCTGCTTTACTAAAGAATTTGTATAATCATAAAATTAAATATTTTCATAAAATGCAGGAAAAACAACACTTTAATAACATAGTAATATGTGTGTGTGTGTGTGTGTGTGTGTGTGTGTGTGTGTGTGTGTGTGTGTGTGTGTGTGTGTGTGTGTGTGTGTGTGTGTGTGTGTGTGTGTGTGTGTGTGTGTGTGTGTGTGTGTGCCTGAATGTGAGTGTGTGTACCTGGTTGCAACAATAAAAACAATCAGGAAGCACCCCCAGGCATTGCCTGTTGTTGAGTTCAGACTCTGAAAATTCAAAAAGCTGGCTCTCATCTCTTACACGTCTCCTTTAGTTCCAGGCAAAGCCCCACTGAGACCTGTACATGGCCACTGACTGCCAGAAGGCCCCAAACAAGAGATGGACCACACAATCATGTTAAGCCTTAAAGGATATTATGTACTGCCTTCCAATCAGACCACCTGTCATTGCACATGCATTTGTGTGTCTGAAGCATCGCTCGATGTGTCACAAGACATGGCTTCATTTAAGACAGTGTGTGAAAATAACAACAAAAAATACAGAAGCAGCAAAGATAAATTGATTTCTTTATTGTCACTATATTGCACATGTTCGGACAAATTGCTTTGATTTCAGAACAAAGTCTTATTTTGTGTGATTTTTTATTAGTTCATTCTGTGAAAATCAGTGTTTTTCTTAGTTAATTTTTTTTAACAGTCAAAAAAATAATCATCAGTAATTTGCTTTGTGAATATATACAGGATTGTATATCGCGCCCCTTTTTCTGAGAAGCATTGAAGGCTGATACGAAGAGACAATTCGGGATAAAAACTCAGATAAAAAAAAAATTTGGTGAGAATAAACGACAATTGATTCTATCTCTATTTCTTTGATATACCTGGGGTGAGCATGAATTTGAAGCGAGCGGGGGTGCTGTCATATGAAATGTAAAACGTAACAAATCTTCCACAAGCACCTAAACAATAGGGCTCTCACTAAACAAGGCCTGCGTATGCAATATCTTTCAAAAGGCTGCCGTGCATAATCACAAAATATTGGCCACATTAGATATCACACACACAAAAATAGCCCTGCAATAGTGTAGAGAAAAAAAACATAAAGAAACGTGAGTGGCCTGAAGCACTGGAGCTATATTCTATTCAAAACTTGTTTTCCTGAGAATTAGGCAATTGACTAATGGTGTAAATGCTGTTAATTAGCCGTGCAGAAATCCAAGCAGGCTTTTCTGCCTGTAACTAATAAGAAATCAATTAGCTAATGAATTGGTCATTAAGTGAAAAGCTAATCTTAGTCGGGGCATTTTTTAATGATTTTGTCTATGATCCTGTCTAATTGCCGTTGTCATACAGAGCTCTCAGCTTTCAGCATGGCTAATGAAGCTTCATTAGATCATAACTGGCACTCTTGGAAGATTTAGAGGCAAACCTGCTTCCCAATTATTTTTAATTGCCAGACATTCACACAAACAAGTGCTGCACCTTGTGGAACAGGAGAGGAGATCAGGCTTCGCCAACATCTCCTTCATTACTTCATTTGAAACGATTAGAGACATGTTCAGGGTCGCTGTTTTGCTGATGTTTTCTTCCTAATGTAAAGACACTCTACATTTCGATAGTGTGGATTATTGTATTCTTTGTCACTTTGATTACCATCCAGCAAGAAATCTTGTTTCCTCTCTCTCTCTCTCTCTCTCTCTCTCTCTCTCTCTCTCTCTCTCTCTCTCTCTCTCTCTCTCTCTCTCTCTCTCTCTCTCTCTCTTTCTCACACACACAAACATACACAGAAAATCACTCACACATGGACTAAGTCGCCACTAACTGTGGCAGCCAAAAAGTGAAGAGAAGACAGGGTGCCTCCCAGCTATGAGTAATTAAGACAAAATAACTTTGTTTTATATTCTTTCTTATCAATCGTGCCCAACAAATTCAATTTTCCACTTTCAAGTGCCTCTTTCTCCAGTGATTGAAGGGTCTTTTATTTGTTTGGCACAATGAAGTATCTGAAACTTGCTCATTTTGAATATAAAATGCCGGGAGTGAATTTTTTTTATTGCTTATTTTTTTCTTCATCTTACAACTTTTATATTTTTACACATACTTTAAATACATCTCTTTAATTTTTTTTTATTTACTGTTTTGTTTTTTTCTCCATCATTTTAATTGTAAAATTATGAAACTAATGGCTCTATTAATTTTTCTCAGATTTATGACATCATCTCTTGCCTCTGGTCTTGCCAGTCTTTCCATTTGTTTCTTTTTCTAAAAAAAAAAAGGACATGCTGACTGCAAGCTAATTCCCTCCAAAGTACAAACAATGGGTTTATTATTCTGTTTAAGAAGGAATTCAATGTCCAGCATCTTCTGAGCACTTCTGCATTAGCAAATTCTACATTTACACATTTCTTGGGCAAGCATTTTGGCAAATATGCGTCCATTGGCTTGCCAAACTACCATGCCTTAGAGGCATTTATTTTCCTGGAAAATGAGTCTATGCTGTGGAGAGAGAGAGAAAGAGAACGAGAGAGAGAGAGACAGAGAGAAAGAGAAGAGGGCTGGACTGACTTCACTGGGTGGCGTGGTTTTGATTGGGGGTGAATGAAACACCAGATGTCTATCAATATTTAGTAGTAAACATCAAGCGTGCTTCACAATGTGGCAACTGGGTGTGTGGCATAGTAATTGTTATGGACAAAAATCTGGCAACACTTCACTAATACAGCGTATACGGTTGCAATGGAAATTCCTGCTCATACATTAGACATGCAGTACATAACTCAGACTGTTATGAATTCCACAGTGTTTCAAATGCTTATGAATGTTATCACTTAAATGTCTAATGGATTTATAAAGCAGCTTTTACTGAAGTTAACCGTGACCACAAATTGATTTATCCAGTGAGTACTGACCATTCGCTCAGACAGTATGAAGACAAATGAGTCATGAGGAAAAGCATGGGTTATTTTGTTGTCTTCGTGCCATGTGACATGTGGAAAAGCTCCCCTGCATCACCTGGAACCTCTGACTAGAGCAGATGACTCATCCAAATTGGCCGGGACAAACGAAGGAAAGACGGCAAATTAAAAGTCTGTTTCATATTGCATTTTGCTCAAACTCAACAAATGAGGCACAATCAAATTAAGACATGCATAATTTAACTTTATATTATAGGGGTGAGCATATGTTCATTCGTCCAATTGAATAATTTGAAATGTACACAGTAGGCTTAGAGATCTGCCAGGTCTGCAGATGAGGGCACAGCAGTGTGTGTGTGTTATTTATTAATTTCACCATCTGATATGTGAGCAATTCTAAAAAAAACTATATACAGTACAGCTGATGTTAAATGAAAGACAAACATCTAACTATAACTGCATCTTCTTCAGGTTTTAAGGATCTGTTGCTAGTGCTCACTATTCTCTGAAGGGAATAGGGGGCCCTATGGCTTTACACTCTCCTCAGTCTATAGAGTTAGTGCTTAGTGTCTGGACATCTGGATGCAGTAAGAATACACACACCCACACACACACACACACACACACACACACACACACACACACACACACACACACACACACACACACACACACACACACACACACACACACACCAGCAGGAACACTTAGCCAGAGAGAGGCCAGTCCTCCCTCACAAGTATTATGTAAATTGAATTTGTTAATTCAGTGCCCCTGTCTCAGGAAAATCTGCCACCAACACCTGCCACTGTTTCAAGCGCAAAGACGCAGATTCACACTGACATGGTCTTCATTAAATAAACAAACCAGGTTCTCCATAACAGCATTTGGTGGAAGGCACCATCAATTCTTATACATTTAGATCACAGAAATTGGGACTGACACTGAGGAGCTCTATCCTCCTGTCTCCAAACACATGGGGTGAAAACAGGCTCTGTGTGTGTGTGTGTGTGTGTGTGTGTGTGTGTGTGTGTGTGTGTGTGTGTGTGTGTGTGTGTGTGTGTGTGTGTGTGTGTGTGTGTGTGTGTGTGTGTGTGTGTGTGTGTGTGTGTGTGTGTTCTTGCCTCTCAAACCTCGTAAGACTAGGATGTAACTGATGTATATTTCAGCCACAGTTTGACAATCAAAGAAACTCTTGTGGCCTTCTGATGCATCATCTAAATTTCATAAAGGCTCCAACACCATGAGGCCCTCCATGCTATGGTACTGCTGGCAAGCATAATGTCTATTTTCCTTTAACTCTGACACTTGCTCTTTGCGCCTGTCTATCTTATTTCTCCTCTGCTTACGTCCTCTTAACAGGATAAAGATAAATTCATGCGGGAGAGGATCGCAGAGGCCAGGAGTGATGGGAGAGCCAGCCAGCATTCTGCAGCACATAGGTGTAACTGTTTGCGTAACACCTTCTGAATTTAATGTTGAATTCTGTATGTGCAGTGGTATTTGAATGTTGATGAAATTGAGCACTGATTGGAGTGAAAATGAGGCAGGGAGGCTGTTGCGCATTATCGGTTTTGGGAGCAGTGCTTTACATTTCCAACTCTACTTTCCTCCATCCACTTTGCTTTATGGTTTATTTATTGCCACTGACTCAGGCTCCAAAGAAAGTTCTCCTAAGGTAGATGTTTTTACCAAGAGCAGAGAGGGCATGCTTTTAAAACACACTGGGGCATTAGCACACTGTTAACAAGAGCTAATGAAATGCTTCAATCCTGTAAAAGCCAACACAAACAACTCTGCCCTTACAAGGAAGCAGGGAGCATGTGGCTCAGTGTTCTTCACTACATGCATGTGTGCTTTCTCTTTTTCTCTCTTTCTCTTTCTCTCTCTCTCTCTCTCTCTCTCTCTCTCTCTCTCTCTCTCTCTCTCACACACACACACACACACACACACACACACACACACACACACACACACACACACACACACACACACACACACACTTAGAAACAATGTAAAATCTGCATTTAATTGCTTACTTAAATGAATTTTGATTTTAACATGATCTTAACATGAGTTTTGCACTGTCAACATTTCATTTATATTTCAGCATATACTGTATGCAACTTATAGACTAGTTGCTTTACATCCAAAGTAAAATCACCAAAATGCCTTTAATGCAAATATATGTGTTTATAACATATGTGTATTTTATATGTGTATATAAAATAGACTATACTATATGAATTCACATCTGACATACCTTCTGCTCTTGATATGCCCTAATAATTTAAAATTGCATTTATCACATTGCTTTAAATCCGTGTTGGAAAGCATCTCAAGGCCTATAATCCATGCCATCTACTGGATCTAGAGTAATGCAAGGTTGCAGCATCAGCAGATGGCTAAATCAATCATATGTCTCATAAGGAATCTCAAGAACATAACACATGAACATAATTAAATATCTGCTGGAGTCTAGAGTTACCACAACACCATGGTGCATCAACATTAGAAAGTGCATTCTGACAGGATGAAGAGATTTCTTGTAAGAGTAAAAAATCTCTGAGTATTTTGTTCCCTTTTGTGTTTCTTGTCTGTTTATGCCTGTTGGGTATGGTTTGGAGATTATTCCTCATTTGACCAGTGTTTGCTTCATTTTTTGTAGCATAAATGTACAATCGTGTCAAAGTATCTGACAGCTTGAACAACATTCATTGCAATTAAAGGTCAAATGGCATGCAAACTAAACAAGGTGGACCATCAGTCGTTGCTGTGATTTTGAATAGGGGGGAATTGCAGAATAACTGGGTGCATCAGCATTTGGTCATTTCCATAAATGCTCGCGGCTGTCTTGCTATTACTATTTTTAAATGCACTTGGGCTAAATGCCCTGTCACATCATTTGCGTTTTCGCCAAATACGGCTACCATTTCCTAAAGGCCATATTCTAAAACAAATGCCCATTATCATGAAGTCTGCCTCAGCGAGTGAAACTTTGAGTCCTCGGTTGAGATCATTGACAGCTTGACGTGGCGAAGGTCAATTGAAATAACAGGTTTGCGCTTTATTATGAATTTAGCTCCTGTGTTTCACTTTGCAAGTGAGCTGGGAACATTGTGTCTGAGAGAAGGCAGGTAGCCGCCATCCACACACGCTAATGAGAAGGTTATGCTAAACCACACATGGCAAAACTTGTGATTAAGATTAATATTTCCTGAATATTTTTAACCAGTCATACAGCACATATGGATCGTTGAGAGGTTAGGCTGAGAAAGAAAGTATGCGTGGCATCATTAATATTATGTAGTTACTCCACTATAACTTGATATGACATATTACTTGATACGGTCTTTAAACACATGGCAATATAACGAAATTAGGAAACTGTTAACATAATTTTAGGGTAATATTAATATAAATCTGTTTAGAGAATTACAGCCTTTCAAAGCTAGTTTTAAAACAAATTCCTCAACTTCTGTTACCAGTTAATGCAAAGCAGAATGCTGTGAGATTTTACATGCCGCACTAGGCACTTACCTCTGGCTGTGCATGGCAATGGTCACATGGTCTAGTTAGGGGGATTGTTTGCAATTCCTGTTTCTATGAATATAAATCGCTCTCACACAAGTTCTTTTATCAAGCTACAGGCGTGAAAGTTTGTCTGCCCCTAACACCCGCTATGGTCCCACTGCCTTCTTATGAATCAGCCATGATGAACACACAGGGAGCAGCTGTCTCCTCCCTGCACCCAGTCCACAAACACCTAAACACACAGTTAAATATTCTGTACTGTAATCTGGTGTGTCACTCAGCCTCTACCTTTACAAAGGTTACATGCATTAATGTCAGTCAGGGGGAGTCCCAGAAGCAGGGCTCCCCATAGCCACCACACTTTTAAAGGTGCAGCGGCACCGCACGTCACAGCCAGTATGAAGATACAAACAAGAAGGCAAAGCGCATCAATCCGCCACTGCCTCCTGCCACTTTGATCTAATTCCACTCTTTGCTTTCTGATGCATGGAGCTGTCAGATTAAGGGCTGCTCAGGAGCATGCCGTGGCTGTTGAGCTTGACAGCTTGTGTGATGGATTACAGACAAAACAAAAGGGTTATCACCTTCACCACCAACATTTCTATCCTTTCAGAGAGCTAGAGGTGGAGAATACATCGTGCTCCCCCTGACAGAGAGAATGTATTGGTAAAGAGAGAACACAATGTCGAAACGCTTCCCTACTTATGCAGGTCTTGGAGCAAGAGCCATTGCAGGAACAGTGTATTATGTGATGGCTGTCTAGCACCTTACATGCATCTCCACAGCTGTTAAGAACACACAGCTGGATTTCAGCTCAAAGTTTTGACCAGTCTTCCATCAAGTCAGAAATGAGTGATAGCCAGCTTTCATAACTATTACCACAGAAAAGAGCGGAGAATGTACAGAATATTGTCTGTATTGTCTGTTTTCCATGCCACACTGGAATTAGGAATGTTAGACCCGGATTAGTGCAGTGCCTAGCATTGCCACCTCTCAGCTTCCGGGTCTTCAATCCTGAAATCAGGTGACAGTTTTTGTGAAATCTTTATGCATGTTCTCCTTGGGCTTCCTCTGGGTTCTTCAGTTTTCTTCCATCATTCAAAAACATTCTCGTAGGTGGACTGGATACAGTAAATTGCCTTTTTGTTGTGAATCAGGTTGTACTAATCAGGGTGTATTTCTGGATCATGCCCAATGTTTATTGGATAAGCTCTGAAAGTGAGTGAAAATAGTAAGATCCATCACCAACCAAAAAGCCTCCAGGACTAAATGGCTTCATTATACAATGGTGAAGCATCTTAAAAGGTGCTAAAATCTACTTCCAATTGTTAAGGGTTAGTAAACAGTGTTAGCATCTTCAAATCAAAAGTGATTCATCATTTTAAAGTGCTTGAGGTGACCTTACCAATTATGTAAGCGTTCATTAGTGTGGAGGAGCTGCTTTCTTTTTGTCCTTGTCAAGATGAAACATATGTTATTCAAATCAAGTTTTGAAGAGGAACAAGCAGGGAGGAATTCACATTCAGTGGAGTGTACCGAGTTTTAAAATACCCACACTGAATTCAAATGACAGAAGGAGATAATGAGTGTGTTTGATGTGACATGTTCACTGGGGAGATGTTACAAAGGCAGTCAACCTCACTAAGCAGCCACATTACGGGTCAGTTTACAACACACCTTCTTCCACACAGACATAGAAAACAGAGTTTTCACCAAGCTTAATGATGTTAAAGTGGAACGATAGCTGTTTACAGCTCCTATCTTCAGAGGGTCTGGGTGAAATTGGAAAATATGCATGAATACATAGCTTTTTTGTTGATTTCTTTGCTAATATCATTAGTGTTGTGCTTGTTTATATAGAACAGGAAGTGTGTACCTCTGTGACATTGTGTATGTGTGTGAGTGGACATGCATCTGCATTACAGACTGCAGGCTGTCTCTGGAAACAAGACTAATAAGCAACCCCCAGTAGTAAAACAGGCATGTAGAACTGAGTGACAGATGCAAACTAATGCTGGGATATGTTTAATCTAACTGAGGGAGAAATCACAGAAAAGCATGCAAGGCTTTACCACTGTACATAACGACAAACATAAGAAACATTACTTACTACTTATAGCGCAGCAGAGTTTGTGTCTCGCTTTCTCACACACAAACGCGCAAGAGGACAAGAGGAATGGAAGAGAAAAGAGAGGTCCATTGTATTTTTGCATGGGTGTGTTTTCATTGGTATGTTTTCAGTTACCGCTGATATTAGTAACCGATTTTCTCAATACATTCTTTCATAGAGCTTAGGCCCTTTTTGGACATAATCAATTCAGTAAATTAGATCTAGCATCCGAACGTAAATCACCCCGTAACCTTTTCTGCATGTCTTCGGTCCAAAATAATAGAATGACGAGCCAGTGCTTTTTTCAAGCATTAAGAGATCAGACATTTGAAAGCTGGCTATGTTGCATTTCATAATTGTCATGAAGCAAAGGAAAAATCTTCCCCCGTTACTCAGAATGGGACTCAGTGCTCAGTGAAGCCTCCATGATCTCCCCCTCCTTCCCTTACCGTAGGCTCTGCTGATTAGCACTGACGGGCCCTGGCATATCTCCTGGGAACCAGACCAGGTCTCATGACTGGCTCTAGATAGAACGATCTAATGGGGTCACACTTTAAGTCAAGAGTCTATTAATAAGAATCAATAAATACGCCATAAGAGATGCAGAAGATGACAGCAGACACCAAAGCATTGTGACCAAAGGAGGTTGGGCTCAGAGCTGCAGAGGCCCAGTGAGGTAAAACCATACTGAGAAATGTGTTCTCTGTCACAAGGATGTGTGTGTGTATGCGCGTACAACAGTTTGTGTGGCAGTGTGTTTCTATGTATGACTGCCGGACTAATATGAAGAAACAGAGCTCCTGTATGTGGGGGATTGTCTTTATGATTTTATAGGTCCAGTGCAATGTCTGGATATTATTTTTAGAGCATTTTGTGACACAGAGTTTTGTACATCTTGTGTAATTCCCTATGCATTAATAAGCTTTTCCAGCATGGTTTAAAGTAAGGTAGCAATCATTATTTTCAGTGGTTATATCTCTCCTATTGTGGGTGTAGGCAGGCAGACTTGTTATAATTTTTTGTCGCACCAGCAGAGATTAGTAAGGACAGGAAGCAAAATACAACATGGATTTAAATCAATTTGAAACTAAACACTACTTGAATATAAATAAAATGTAAAAGTTAAATAAAAAATTAAAATATATCTGGAAAAAAAGAAAAAAATTCTTGTATACTACATGGACACCATGCTAAATTTAACTGATTAAATAATGATTGACGCATCTCACTAGAAAAAACAAAATTGTGTGCATTAATACTATAACAATGTTACTGCGCAGTAAATTTAAGGGAACCCATTCAATCCATAAGTAGCATTAGTCAGTGACCCAGGAGTGTGGGCAGCGGGGTGCTGTTAATTTCACTGGGGTTTCACTGGGATAGTGAAATAAATCAGGCCCAGCTGATGTATGCCCTCCCCACTATGCCCACAGGAGCTCAAGGTAATTGAGCATGTTCACTGCCCTTTAAAACCCTTTAACAGAGTGATAAAACTAGCAGTAAGGCTCTGACTGTGGGAACTTTTCACACAGAGCCACTCCTGAACAGAGTAGGATGAAGCTAACAAGCATATTTAATGTACAAATTCTTCTTCACCATCTTATTTAAGTACAAAATGTAAAAATATGCACTTCAATGCCAGGCAGAATAGTACAAATTTGCAAATAGTGTGTGCCTCTAAATTTTTATTCCAAACACAGTTTGTTGTCTTGCCACTAGTGTTGAGAAAGGCAGCAGTAGTGAGTAGTGTATGTGTCCCAGAGGAATGCATGCCGTGTTAAGTCAGGAGTTGCTGTACATTTGAATTCAGTTAGCCAGAGCATACTCTGATGTGAAGCATATGACATTACTTAGGTAGGTATGAAAGCAATCTGCTTTAATATCAAGCCCTTTGCTCCAAGAATGCTAAGGTCAACAGAGGTGAGGTCCTGACTGGTTGACGAATAAAGGCTATAAAGTATTAACACCAATGCCAGTTTCTTATTCCTGCACATTAAAGTTTGTGGTAAATTGCAACAAATGCACCATGAAATGTCAATGAAATGCAAGTGTGTGTATAATAAGCTGTAGGGGCCATGCAGTGTTATTCAGTATTGCCTGTAAGCTTTGGTTTGTGGATTTTTTTTTTCTTGCTCTGTTTATGCTTAACATTAGTACCACAGACTTTAGCATCAGATTGTTTATTTTTTATCAGAACTTAAGCAGAAGTTGCTTTCTTCTGGCAGAAGTTGCTTCTGATGTTTGTCTGCCATAGACCTGGAGAGAAAGCTTGAAGGAAAATTGAAAAATAACATTCTACTCCAGCCACAGATATTCTGTGAAGTAAAATTACAAGCATGTTCATCATAAAAACAACATGCCTTTCAAAATGCCTGGCTAAACAGGAAATGGAGCTCCAGCTGCGTGTTCAGTGGCATTAAGGTATATGGTGCTGTGGCACACCACATGCAGATGACGACGTGAGCTGTATAGCCATGTTCATCTGTTCGCCTTTGTCTACATGTGCCCATGTAATGATGCAATGAAAATTCATGATGTGAGAATATTAACTCTAGAGTTTCATGACATGAATTAAAAAAGAGCCTCATTTTGATGCCTAATTATTTTTTAGACTTGACAACCTTGTAGCGGCCAGCTCATTGTTGGTAACAATAGACCTATTGCTTTCCCAAAAAGATGCACAGCGGTTAGTGAACCCATAATTACCACCCATAATGACAACATTCCCTCTACACACTCGTCTGTAGAACAGCTAGTGTAATTGTGCCTAGATTCCAAGAATATCAGCAATGCTTTGAGACTGTCACACCCCAGATATTGTACGCTGGGCATTTTAACAACATTGTTTTCTTACATAACACACTCGATATGAACTTTTAAACTTCCGAATACCAACTGTGAGATTTAAATGTGTTTATTCTTGTGTGCTGAAATGACTCTCCAATGTGAATATTTTGATCTTAG
The DNA here is from genome assembly GCF_022655615.1 of Tachysurus fulvidraco. Classification (NCBI taxonomy): domain Eukaryota; kingdom Metazoa; phylum Chordata; class Actinopteri; order Siluriformes; family Bagridae; genus Tachysurus; species Tachysurus fulvidraco. Next base: position 17,692,292 of record NC_062523.1, on the reverse strand, counting down.
ACAAGAAGACCAGTGTGAGGAAGTTAAGGGTATTTTGTGTAAAGCAATGTATATAGACAGTAATGCTCCCCTTTTATTAATCTAAAAAAAAAAAGCTTTAATTCCAGTTCTAAGTTGTTATGCTTTTTTATTTTGAACATTTATTATCATCATTCACTGTAAGATTAATGTGATATAGCATTTACAGTGAAACTTTCCAAGACAAACTGACCTAGCCCAGCAGAGATTTGTTTCTTGTGATGAAAATAGCTTCTTTTGGTGAACAGGGCTGGTTTGATTCTGGCCATGCTTTTGAGAGGCAGGACACACAGTGAAACTGATGTCCATGACGGACGCCTGTGGGCATCCAATCACAGAGGTTCTCTAGCCCTGCCAGCTCAGCGAGGCCTGTGTCAGTCACATGGCTAATGACCACTTCAGTGACGGCTTCCTATCAGTGTAATAAGAAGCACCTGTTAGCGGGTAGCCCAAACATGGAGAGGGTTGTAATCAACCCCGGGGGACTGATTGAATCTTTCCTCCTGACGGTGAAGACGCGCTCCAGTGAAAGGCTGCCTCCGCTCATGACTGCTGGAAATGGATCTGCGTGGATTAGCCTGGGACCAACAACCGGATGAGCCTTATTGGTTTATGATTGGTCTGAGCCTGACCACATTAACCCACTGATTGTTCAAGAGGACATTATTAAAGGATTCCAAAAAGAAAAATTACAGTTCTAATCATGCAGCTCCTACATGCGAGACTGGGAAAGCCCCTGTTATTCATGGAAAAGTGCTGCCAAAGAAGTGTGGCTCCTTGTCGATTAAGGTTATTGTGCAATTTCATGTCATCTGTAGCACAATGAGGGATGAGATTAAGTTCAATTTGGACCTGCAGTAGGATTTCCTCACCTCCGTCAGGCCCTAAGCCCCACCATGTCAAGCAGGCCCACTGGGAAATCAGCCATCTCCAGACAGGTCACCACTGGCCCATGTATATATTCATGGGCTTAATCTCACATCATTTCTGTGCTGCAGGGAAAGAAACGTATTTAATTTACACTAGCTCCATTTGGTTCACACAATGCACACTGGGGAAAATTTCATATTTGTGTCTTTCAGAGTAGAGATTCATCAGGGTTGTGAAAAACATATCAAGAAATGGAACCTGGTTTGTGGAATTCAACCTGAACACTTTAAAGCATCGTGGCCTCTGTGGGAGTCAATTTGAGTGAAAGGCTCCAAGTTGTCTCCAGCAGATGCTGAGTGTATATTAAACAGATTAATTATTAAAACATGCTTGACAGATGAATCGTGGGACCTCAGGCTCAAGAGAGAATGTTTGTTCTTCTGCCATATACTGTAGTCATTTTTTGGGGGTTCTCAAGTTATTAGGCACCGTGTTGAGGTGTTATAGGTTTGCAGTCATATGGGCTGTGCTAAAACCATTTGTGCCTGTCTAAGATCGAAGGGCTGATCAAAATATGTTGGACTCTTTCAAAAAAAAAAAATTCAGATACTCAGGAATTGAAATACTTCTCTAGCATGGATTCAGGCTACGATGATAATGTATTTTTTATGGGGCTTCCTGGGCCAACCTCAAGACCAAATTGATAAAAAATAAAATAATATTTTTATAGTTAATCATCAAACCATCAGAGATTGCATTTCTAATTAGATTATCCAGATTACGCATTATAAAATATCTGTGTAATATGAATCACTTTTGTAAATAAAATGCAAAGAGAATTTTCTTACTCCTCCATCATGAGACTCTCATAGATATTTAGCAGTGAGAGATCTCAGAATGTTTGCCAAAGTCCTAAACAGTGGTAATTTGAATTCCTATTTTAGAGAAGAGAAAGAGATGTGTTGGAAGGAGCTTGCATGGAAAGGCAGCATAGGATGCAACAGCAGTGTTGCTGAAGACAGTGAACAAGTCCCCCAGCCAGGCAGATCTGCATCTGGCAACGGGTCTGAGAGCCACCTGCTCCAACAAGCCGTCCCCCAAACATCTGACAATGAAAATTGGGAACAAATTATTCTGTCTGAGATCTGAGCACTCTCTGGTGCTAAAACGATCAAGAAATGGCTGGACCATATCTCCCATTAGACACCAAAGACACGCGACAGCAGCCACCAGTTACCTGGCCTCCCTGTTGACAGCATTGTCACTGGCAGGTCCCCCCAGCCTCCTCCAGACCCTGGGGAATGGGTCTCAGATGCAGATCACCACGATTAGGGCAGGACAGCCCTCCCTTCAGAGTGATTAGCATTCCCCTGGCGTGACCTACAGGTGTACCCCAGATTAAGTGAATAAATTCATCGCCCAGAGGATCACTGGGCCTGACCCCCTGCTGCAGGGGCCTGAATGAGAATGTGCTGGGAGCTTACAGGCACAGCCATGATTACAGCCTCACCCTAGAGAACACACAGGCCTTACAGACTGGAGAAAGGGGGAGACCACAGGAGGAATGAACTGGGTTTCTAAGGTTTATTTTCAAAGAAAACCCATTTGTTCTTTTATTTCTTCATCATCTTAATATAGCTCTTCCTCACATCTTTACAGTGTCTTATTTTTGGTTGCATGTAACCATTCTGAAATTATGTAATTATATGCTTCAAAGTTGTTCTTTTCAAAACTCATTCTTCACAAAGAAATTCAAAAAATCTTAGAAAATTACCATTAACTCCTGCAAGGTGACATCAGAAATGTAAAAATATGATAGTTTTATGCTCAAAGCATTTTAGAATGAAGAAAGTGGCTGAATAAAGTGGTCGTCAAAACAAGGATCACAATCAACTGTTGCAAAGGTTGAGCTCTTGAAACAAAGACTTGTGTTTATAGCCTATTATTTTTTATAGTCTTTACTTTATAGTTGTTTGGTTGTTTCTATGGTCCAATCAAAATTGCATTAAATCTAGATAAGATTTCCTCTGCTTAGGAAATAATAAAATAAGTCTTTTACTACTGTAAGGATAACTGGGTGAACCATTAAATTGTCCTACATAGTACAGCACATATTCTGTATATGGTAAGCAGAAATATCAATATTGACATTTTTATATTTTATTTAGTTATTCTTGCTGTTTTGTCTCAGCCGTTTTTAATCTTTTTTAATCTTATGAATAGCAGATATTTACCACCACATCAAACTACTATCTCTGCTACTGCTGCTGGTATTTACTGTTGCTTTTTAAACTCCATAGTTGTTTGCTGGATGCTATATGCACATCAGACAAGAGTGAAGAAAGACATCGCATCCAACTTTTCCCTAGTCCAATGAATCCCCATTGCATCATGTACAAATAAGGATTTTTGCAAAAGGCGTAACATGTGCCAGTAAACATATTTACTGTTGCTGAATTTTTCTTTAATGTTTCATTTTGGACATCCTCACATCATCATCCCTAAGTAAAGAAAAGGGTTCTGAAGTTAAGTTTGTCTTCCAGGCTGTGCTTCAAACATGTATGCGTCTCCCCCAGCTAACCTCTACATATCGTAATCTCTTAAGTGAAGAGGAGTGAGACGTTTTTATAGTTTTATAGCTTTACTATAAATTGTGCAACAATTAAACTAGCTTGTGCTTTAAAAGCCAATTTTTTTATATAATGCTTGAAAAATTAGACAATTAAAATCTCATTTAACCCAGATCATTCTATATTTGCTTCTTTTAGATTGACCTATTATTCCCTGTTGACTTTGGCCTTTGGACGTAAACTCAAGGTTTTAGACACGTCTGGTCTGCTTTTTCATATTCAGTATTAATTGAGTGATAATAAAGTGAGCTCACTGAAGATTGTGACTGGAGGTGCATTCACTTCAATGGGAGCGGGTGGATTAGGCCCAGTCTTAGCACCCATGCCGTCTGCACTGGGAGAAAGTGTTTCAAGGCTCAACTGGCCACAGATGAACATAAGGGCCATTAGCATAAAGGGCAGACCATATGTATGGGTCTGTGAACAGATCAGGTAATTTTACTTATACTTTTTTAAACTTACAGTATGGCTTACATGATAAAAATATCATGGCTAAAACAATGATTGCAAATTAAAAAATTAGTGGTTATTGAGCAGCTTTGACTTCTTTTTTCCTTTTCTGTGCCATTGTTATTATCAAATGACACAGTTTCTCAAGCACAGCATTTGAATCCTAAGGACCTTAGGGAGCAGATTTGTCTCTCACAAGCCCCCTTCTAACGGGGATTAAGAAGATTAGAAACCATAAAATGACCAAGCGCAAACTCCCTAAGTAGCCCAGCTTTTCCCAGCTCCCCCGTCCAGGGATGGACCTGAGGCTGGTTTACAAAGTTCCCCTGAAAGGCCCTTCTTAACATAACAAAGGTCTCAACATTTTGCTGATCCCCCAGAATGGCAGACAATGAACTTGCGGCAGTCCACCCAGCTCATTTTCATCAGAACAAATGGCATTACACTTGGCAATGATATTGTTCTAAACTTGAACACGGGACTCTTCTGTCTTTGTGGAGCTCAAGGTGTCATATTAATTATTTAAATCTCCAGAAAATTTCCAGCTCTATTCCTCCAAGGCCTTATCCAGTGCCAGAAGGCCTGGAATCTGCATTAGTTTTGTTAATTAGAGCTGAAACAAGGCTTTGATCTCAATGAAAATGTAAAAAATGGAAACTTCCAGAATTCATTATTTTCCTTCTAACATATTTAGCTTTTTTCCCGTCCTTGTGTGCGTTCATTATGCCTGTGACAAACACTGATTTAGCACACACATTGACAGGTGAGAGGTCAAGGGGTTGTGCAGTTAACCAGCTTTATAGGGTCAGTGATAAAGGTAATCACATCCCACAACTTATCTAATCTCCCTGACAAGAGCACTTTACACAACACAACTCACTGTAGCGTAACGGAACTGGACATAACGTGTTTGCTTGTGGTGAAAACATGTTTTGGCAAAAGAAAAAGTCCTTAATCAAAATATGATATCCTAATATACAAAAACAAGTAATAAGAAACTTTAAAAATATTTTCACATTTTTTGTTCAAATTTATGTCTTCAACAAGAATAAATTATATCCAAATTAGTAAAAGAGATTAGGAATTAGATTTATCTGAATCACTGAACACACCACTACAATTAGCATATTTTATATATTATATAAAATCATATAATCTATAATATATAATATATTATGCAGTAATATAATTTCACATAATTTACCTCCATCAGTGTTTTTGGTTTAAATTTTAGTTCCACAATTGTTATGAAAAAAATACATAATGTTGAATTTGTGAGCAAATATACCAAAAATTTGGATGAATTTCTAGAGACTTTATCTTTCTAGCTAAGTGTCAAAAATCTGGTGTGCTTATGTTAACTGATTTAGTGATGTAATAGGAAACGTGAGCTGCCACACTAACACCATTCACTTCTGGTTCCACCAGGAGGCACTTGTTCACTCTGTAGCTTTTCTTTAAAAAAATTATTAGGGAATACCAAGAGCCTCTTTGATTCAGTTCCAGAGCTTGGCTCATTCTATTAGTACATGTGGAGCCTGAAGCAAAGCAGATTAATTACATTAGACAGGTTTCAAAACACTATTGTCACCTCTGTTCAATCAGTGTGGTATTAAAACAGTCATTCAGTTAGCACATGGCTATTTCCACTCTAACTGAATTTTACAGTACAGTACAATCTGTGAATGAAACCTGTTGGTCTGTGTCCTCTTTCAGAATGGACGTCCTGTCCCTGGCACCATTTAAGCCATATCAATTATGTGTGAATGAATTTTGATTGGACTGAACCAAAAATGAAAGATTTATAGTTTACATTTCTCTCTGACAAAAATAGCAATTAATTAAAGCTATTTTGATACAAAGTTTATTGTCCATATATTTTGGCAAAATTCTGGATGTGCGTTTATCCTTTTGCAGTGGTGATATTATTCATGCTTGTGGCCCACGCCTAGTTAACTGTCCCTCAGCAAGAGATGGTATAATCACTGTGCTTACTGAAATGATAGCCAGGCAGACAGCACAGTCGGCCAATTTAGCCCCACCATTATCCACAGCTTAGATAGAGATCAAACTCTAGTGTGTCCTGCTCTCACTCTCTCTGTCTTTTGGGTCTTTCAAATGCCCCCATTTATTTATACCCACTCCCTCAGAAGCCCACATTTTGATTTAGTGCTAGAAAGTGAAATAATTACACAGGGAACCCAAGTAGCTCATGGCACATGGGCTTGATGTTGACCCACCATGGCCCAGAGTCTGCCCACTCCCAAGGCTCATGCAAGCAGTCAACAATGAATACAAAGGACTGAGGGGGATTAGCCAATAAGACATTTGGTAGACATTGTTCTATGCCTGTAAATGAGTTTCCCCAGTTGTATGCAGCACAGACCAGAGATGGAACATCTCAGCAAGGAAATCTTCTAATTACCCCTTTCTCTCTTCCGTCTACCTCTTTCTTTCTCGCTCAGTGCTCGCTCAGTGCCTTTTTCTCTCTCTGGTTCTTTGGGAAAAAATGACAGTTTTGGCCTCTGGATCCCAAATCTTGGACATTAGCAATTGAATAGAAAGCTTTCATACTGTATATCATTTTAATCCTTCATGTTTAGATGCACCAGATGGCTTATTATTGCTCACACCGGGGAAAAAGGAGACAAATGGCCTTGTCGCTTATAGAGAGAGATCAGCAGGAAAAATGGAATTCATATAGGGTGGGCTTTGGATAATTGTGTATCTGACTGTTCTGAGGCTATAGAACGTCTGCCTATAAATCATGAAACTATTAATAACAGACAGGTGTGTGAGATCCTAAGAAATGATGTACCTTGGGATAGAAAGCAAAAAGATGTAACATCTATAGACGATGTGTAATATAATTTGATTTAATTTTTTACATATTTATTACTTCTATACTAAATATTACTTCTGGCCAGCTGTGTAAATCTGCACTTTATACCTCATCACTGGTGAATTCTTGATTCGATAAATATATATAGAGATGTTATAATTGTCTATAACAGCACAGTAGTGACAGTAGTGTTTGTTGTTATTAAAATCACAGGTCTATGTTATCATATCTATGAGAACAGTTCATTCACAATGATTGGGGAGGCACTGCTTAATATGACACTAATAATTTATTTTCTTTTTTTTTTTTATTCATTGAATCATTGAAGTCTAATATTCATGAAATGAGTCACAGGTGTCATCTTTGTTTTAACTTTTAGTAGGTTTCTGAACACAGGAGAGGCTTCAGGACAGGAGTTTGTTTTCTGATTTTCACAGTCACATGGCTAGCTGCAAGGGTTTTATTTTTCTCTCATTCAGTACAGAGAATTCAGGAGCTGCTGCTGTTTATAGATGCTGTAACATGACAACAAGAACGAACTTTTTTTTTTTTTTCAAAAAATCACATCAGCTGTGGTATAAGCCTGCGATTGGCAATAAGGGAAAGACTTGTTTTGTTTTATTTTTTGGGTGTGGGGGGAGGGTGGTGTTGTTTCTTATTATGATTTTTTTTTGTTGGGGGATTATTTAATCTTGAGCTGTGCTTTGCATTTGGCCCGCTCCTCGTCTCCACCTCTCTGTCAGCCCTCCAAAAGGAAACAATACGATTTAATCTTCATAGCTGACAATGATGCATGGGCTGGATGGAAAACACTTTTCAGGTGTTGTCATTAAAAACCCATTTTTCCCCCACACACCCATGTCCCAAGTGAAAGAAATATAAAGAAATGGCCCCAAAGTGTAATGCTTTAATACCTCTGGTACCTTCCTTTTCATCAGCATCTGCAGAGAGCAAGCTGCCAGAACTGTCTTCTTTTTCAATTACCTGATCCTTTCAACTTACTTAAAATGAGAAAGGGGTCTGTGATAGAGGTCTGGAGCACAAACCACTGCCATTTGCTCCTCTGCCTCTATGTGTTTGCTGTCGGTTTCTTTTCCCACATTAGTTTAACTATATAGATCATCTTGGTAATGTTGTGTGTCATTATAATTTAATAGAGAAATGATAAATAATACATAGTTTCTTTGATAGATAGATAGATAGATAGATAGATAGATAGATAGATAGATAGATAGATAGATAGATAGATAGATAGATAGATAGATAGATAGATAGATAGATAGATAGACTGTATTAATGAGTGAATTGTAGTTCATTCTTAGTTAAGATGAATGCTTCCCGAAAAGACACTGGCACATTCATTCTCAGCAGTACCATATTTTATGATAAGGAAATTTATTACAGTGTGGAATAAGTAGTATAGATGTGTGTGTAGTATGGGTTCAGATGTATGCCTACATAAAATGACATTCAAAAGAACTAGATCTCATTCACTAATGCTAAACTTGCCTTTGTAATTCTCCAGTGCTTGTGCAGTTCTGTGAAAACGTGACACTTGAAAAACACTGCTCTGATGTTTAACTTCAGTTTCAGTGTGTGTGCTTTGATCGAACAAGAACAATTGATTAAGTGTGGAAAAACATCCTCCTTTTTAGTCGAGAGCGTGCCTTGGTGCTAACGTGCATTTTACAAAGATCACAGCTCCACAAATATTTGTGCTGTGAGAGATGAGTTGAATAAAGCACTTCACTGAGAGCTGATGATTTGCAGGCGAGTTCATATTAAACCTCTCCTCTTTTTATGCACCTTTACTTTATAAAACATGTGCAGCACTCTACAAAACAAGTGTGAGTTTACGCCTCTGCAGTCTAACACCAAGGTAGTAGCTCAATGCTTTAGGGCAAATAAAAATAAGACCAGAAATTGTTTGATATCTCATTGCAAAACAAAAAAAATGTCTCTGAGACAGCTGGAGCAGAGTTTTTGAAGCTAAAGTGTTTCCTGTACTTGTAATGGAAAGAAAATTGAAGTTTTTATTATTGCCACTGTTTTTTTCCGAGTGTGATTCAGACATGCGTGTGAGCTGGGTGTGCAGGTGCAGAAGACAGATGAAGGAAATGGAGCAAGTGCTACAGTAGTTTTCAGTTGATCTCTCTGTGCAAGCCATCTGTTTCATCTTCCATGCAAAACACTAACAACCTCTCATTTTACTGATTTAAAATTATTAGTGCAATAATCTCTACTGTCAAAAACAGTCTATCATGTCTATCCTTGTCAAGCTCTATCCTTGTCACAGATCTCCTGCAATTTCAGAAGCCGCTATACTGTATTAAGCAGTCAGATTCCAAATAAATAAAAATTAGAATGTGCTTTTTACTTAGGGATTCAGTTTTTGGTTTGTATACTGCTACGTTATTTCTCAGCACACAAGTTGATTTATTTATAACATCTCAATTAACCTTTTGGGCTAATAACAGCATTGCTGACACACTTAATGAAGCTGCACTGAACTCAATGAAAGGCCAAGTTTCCTTTCCATTGTTTGACAGCATCTAAATGGCTAATGCCATGAACATTATGCTGTGATTTTTTTTTACATGGTTTCTTGGTAGAAGGATCATACAGAGCCAAGGTTGTTTTCTCTTGTACTGTATTAAGAGCATCTAAAGAAACTGCTAGAGCTGGAGTGCAGTGCTGGCACCAAAACATCTCAGCACTTTGTAAATCATTAGCTTTAGTCTCATGGTCTCATCGGGAAAAATACACACTCTCTCACACATACACACTCAAATACTGAAGTGCTTGTCGGCACTAGGTTTCCATACTAGATGTTTGAAATCATTGTTTTCCAGATGGTAGAGAATGTGTATGTGTGTGTGTTTGTCTGTGAAGTGCAGCCAGAGGAGCTTGAGGAAAAATTAGCTTAGCACTGGGCTATGTGTTACATACATCATTAATGAGCTCCCAGGATAGCGGCCACTCCCGGTCTCCCCCTGACTCTGAGATGTCACTGGTTGGCCGGATTGTGTTCTCATCACTTAGACATTGCCTCAGACCTTTTAGCTCTTCCACTGCCAACATGTGTAACAATTTATACACATGAGAGGGATTTGCTGGATTTTATCTGGACTTAAAGAAGTATAGTGACCATCTCTAGCTAGAAGCATTTGTAATTTTTCATAGGAATAAATTTGGTCCATATGTTTACAGGAAGGCTCAGATGCAGAAAAAGGGGTATTTAATTTGAGATGTAGAAAGAGGAGGATCCTGAGTTTGGTGCATGCTGACAATATGCAGAGAATATCATTACATTTAGCACAATTCAATTTTATTTGCTTTCTACAGTGGACACAGTGGCCTGTGAAGGTCAATGTACATCCCTACTGAGCAAATCAGAGGTGACAGTGACAATATAAATCTCACTGAGAGGAAAAAAACTTGAGAGAAACCAGACTGAAAAGGGAAACCATAATCTTGAGTGATGCCCAGTAGTGAGATTATAGACCATTAGACTACAATCAAACAGTGCATTGAAAAGGTGTTCAGTATGGAAATCTTTTGAATAGAAGTCCTGGGATAAACACAGGGTGTATTTTTATTTACAGCAGCATTTTCTAGGTACAAAACTATAGAATTCAAGTAATATTAGCAAAGGGGAGTGCTGGATATAAACTGGTTTTGGCAAGTTTGATTCTTAAAAGTGTGATATAACAGTTTTTATCTGTTATTTTAAAAATTGTCCATATTGATATCATCTGATGTCATGCGATATCAAGAACACATTTTGTATAAATGATTAAATGTATACCTAGAATGAAGAAATACCTTTTATAGTTTTGATATGAACATGAATTGGAAATACTGTAATACATCGGCATCAGTATCACCAATTTGTCTAAATTGAAAGTACTCAGCTCTCAGTACTGCTTGCTGTTCATACAAACCAAAGATCTGCTACCTCTTTAATTTAACTCCTGAAGGTAGAGCAGGGTAAAAATAGAGAGCCTTGTTCACTTAACAATCACAGACCAGGGGATTAAACAGGCCTGCTCCCCATCTCACACGGCCTGGTGTATGCGCCCACAGCAGCCAGTCAACCGGCCTGTGTGGTCCATCCATCAGCTCCTCTTAAATTCTTCATGTCACACCGCACCATCATACACCTGTCGAACTGCTCCTTGATATTGCTATTTTGAGAATAGAAATACGACCGGTGAGATGTGTTTTTCCTGTCGCCTTGGTAACTGTGTCAAGAACAGAGTTTAATTGGCCCAAGTCGCCCAATCTGAAATCCAACTGAAAAAGACCAAACAGATCATCTCGAAGAAGCCAGAAAAGATCCCCCCATGGTGGTTAAGACGCAGAGTAGATACTGATGTTAGGTGTGTGTGTGTGTGTGTGTGTGTGTGTGTGTGTGTGTGTGTGTGTGTGTGTGTGTGTGTGTGTGTGTGTGTGTGTGTGGGTGTGTGGGTGTGTGTGTGTGGGTGTGTGGGTGTGTGGGTGTGAGTTGTTCAAGGCCTTTAACCCTACTTCTCCAGGTGCTGAAAATACTGATTGATTTAAAAGACATTACTTTGCCTTGATAAAAAAGTTGATTATTGCTAAATGCACATGCTCAATATCAACCTATCATCACTGAAAAAAATCATGAAAATATGCCTGACTCTGTTAGGCATACAAAGCAGAAAGGTATGGCGCCTGAAAGATGACTTTGAGTCAAGTCTCTGGTGAAAAGTAGCTTCTTCATAATTTAGTGCTCTGCTCCCTGCTTCCATCTTCAGTTGACAGAAGTACGATGGAGGCCAGTAATTACATCTGATTGAACAGCGCCGACTGTCCCGTTTGATAGCACCCCAGACAGTGAATTCTTACTCAGTCTGGAGGTCAGAGTTCAGTTCCAGATTCATGTGTCTTTTCCTTCCTTAGCAGGACCGGGTGACCAGAGCATCACTGGTCTAAAAGGTCTAAAGGTGGGCAGCTGAGAGACAGAATGTGGGGTTATTTTCAGTGCTAGTTCCTCCACCTGCTGCCCATGGTGGCCCCGTAAGGGAGACTTTAAACAAGACTAACAGGGCAGTAATGAGGCATGACACCAGGCTTAAATTAACTTCTGCTGAAGGCTCTTGTCTCATAACTGAAACATCGTTTCCATGTGACAAGCATATAATAGACAGATAAAATCTATTTCATATGAAGGTTTAATGGATTTCTAAGAAAGATCTTCAGCATGTTTGCATTTGCTACTTTCAATCATGTTCTGTTATCATGTGCTTTACTTCATTTTAAGATATTATGAATATTGCAAACACCACATGCATGTTGACATAAGATTAATTATTAAATGCGTTAGCTCATAATACTGGCTGCCTGAAATGTAATACTATAATTAAACATTGGGCATGACAAACTGATAAGGCTCTCGAGAAAAAACAGTGACATCCTGTGTGTAGACTGTCAAGAATCTGTCTTACTGAGCAGAGCCATTAGTGTTGGTAAGCTACACAAGCTATACAACCTTAAATGTATTTAATTTGCTTGTTGATTTTGCTCTGTTCTTCATGTCTATTTGACAGACACAAGGTTAAGTTTCCTGGGAAAGAGAGAGAGAGAGAGAGAGAGAGAGAGAGAGAGAGAGAGAGAGAGAGAGAGAGAGAGAGAGAGAGAGAGAGAGAGAGAGAGAGAGAGAGAGAGAGAGAGAGAAACAGAAATGAGATAAGAGATATCTGACAGGACAGGATAGCCAGAGACGAGAGACAACCACACCGCTTTCTCAAATGATAAACCCTTATTCACCTCCAACCAAGGTTAACTTAACCTGAGTGTCATACAATGCCCATGTAAGATCTTCTCCAGCCCCACAACTCTCTCTCTCTCTCTCTCTCTCTCTCTCTCTCTCTCACTCTCTCTCTCTCTCTCTCTCTCTCTGTCTCCCCATTACTCTGTCAGCTGCAGGTGTAGGCAGGACTGAGAGGAGAAAGCATAGCATGTCCCAAGCTTCATAGACACATCTCTGCTGGCTGCATCTGTTATTGAACTGCAGCTTACACTGGTGACACATATATAATGTATACGATTAGCCTAAAGCGATTCTGCTAGAATTGACCACCATACAATGCAACCTATTGTTCTGGTAGGCATTCACTACCAATTCACTGCCCATTCCTCCTCATTAATAAATAAAAAAATCAATTAAAGTAAATCAGGTGTTCTAGTGTAAATAGCTACACACACTGCACACTACCTCTATGCTTTCAGTTGAAGTTTTTGCCAGAACTACCTCAAGTCAGCCTACATTTTTATTCTAGTTCCAAAGCAATAATTGATCTGCAGCTCTAGTTTACTGGGCTTGGAAGTGGAACAGATCGCAGCAGTGCACAGGGAGCCTCAAATATCACATTGCGATTTCATAAGTAACTCACAATGCTGCCAAATGCATGCTATAAAAGATTTTATGATTCACTGAAAAGAACGCAAAATGTGTATAAATGGTTGGCGATTATAACAGCTGATTCCTCTGTTCAACTGAGTCTATTTTTCATGTATTATATACTAAAGGTTACAGAAAATCCGTCAGGAAGTATTTATTGACAAATGGTCTAACTCTTCTTAAACTTGACAATGGTTAAATGTTAGCCATCAAAAGCTTTTGATTTAATTTCTCTCCTCCTTGTAGAAGCTCTACAGCAGTGTCCAGCGAAAGAAAGATAGTGACCTGGCAGATTGATAATCGATGGCTGCTGGCTCTGCTTGTATTGTGTTTCTGTTCTAGAGTTCTGTTTTAATGTTGCTCTTCCCTTCTTGGTCTCATTAAAAGATATGGTTACCCTCAAACAGCTTTTTAATTTAGCCTAATGATTTTTTGAATAATATATCAGATATGTAGTAAGCCCAGGGGAAAGGCCGCTTTCTTCAAGGTGCCTTTAATGTGAATAAGCTTTGGTTGTGCGCCTGTTTTTGTTCTTAGTCCAAATAGGAATTTCATCACACCAGCACAATACCTTATGATTCATGCTCTTTGGGCACCAAATCAAGGTCATCCAAGTGTGAAAATATATTTTTGACAGTTACAGCAAACAGGCCTCTCTTTCTTTTGATGAACGGCTATATGGTAATGCAGGGCATTTCAACACTTCCTGAAGGAGAAAAACTACGATTTACTTGTAACATTTCAATGCAAAGATGATCCTGCCTTGCTTTTCCATTTAAAATGCTCACTAGAACTCACCTGTGCAATTTTAAAAGATCCCAAATTAAACAGACAAGCAGTCAATTAAGTTATATATTCTTGTAGCATAAATAACATGATAATAACATTGTCAATACACTACTGATGATCAGTTAATGATTACATTTTGGTTAATTGGCAAGCTGACTGTCGTAAATGCCATTTCAGGACAAGTTACAAATGAAAATTGTGTACTGATAGTGCCCGATGTGTGTGATTGGTTGGTGAGTGGTGGGAGGCTGAGCTGTGAGTGTTACTCAAATGTTCAGTCCCGGTTCATGCTCATCACTCATCCAGTCTTCCCCAGCTCAATGTGATCCCTCCTTGTCGTTAGTGTGATTGGCGTAAATTATTTAGATATGCATGTTTGGAGTAGTCTAAACACAGCAGACATTCATTGAGGCAAAGCGTTTTCAAACACCAGCCACACGCTGACACACTCCCCAAAATGTACTCCAAAGAAGCAAATAAACACCAACTCCTACTGACGAAGGAATTTGGAAAACCACTTCAATCATTCTCAGATTAAAACAGAATATTAATATTGGTCTCTGTGCTTATTTGTACGTATTTTTTAAGTTTATGTTACCACTGCACAGGCTCAGGAAGATACTGGCTACATCTCTGACAACCGCTCTATTCCCTGTCTTGCAGGCCTGTCAGTCAATAGCAGCCCACCCTCTCGAAGTCAGCAAGAGGTACTCAGAGAGGAAATGATGGCTCTCAGTGGAGTGGAGAAAAAAAATCTATCAGGCCTTTTTTCCGAAGCTGTCGGAGCTCAAGAGCCGTGTAATCAGCAGTGCATGCATGCTCAACGAGGCTATTCCCCACTGAAGTGCATTGAACAGCAGCAGTGGTGCTACTTAGGATGACATCACACACAAAGTGGGTAAACACTTCTTGACATGTTTTCAATATGATTACATTAGAACAAGCAGTGTTTGATTGAAAAGCTAATATTCAAGCCATGCAAATCATCAATCACAAGGAGCAGTGTATTAATTATTCAATAAAACAGTCTAATTCAAGAATCAATGTTGGGATTGGGGAGTGAGATGAGGGGGCTCCCAGCAGTGAGGGAGTGGGGGATAATAAAAAAGGAATAGGGAATTACCACTCTCTCAGAGCTGTGGCCCCACTCGTCCTGAGCTGTCAAAAACAACTGCCATGCCTCTGTTTCATCTCACTAAGTTTAAAGATGACTTTGGAAACACTTGATTTTTTTTTTTTCTTTGCCAAACTCGTTAGGTCTTTGTACCTCATTAGTTCGGTTTTCTCCCTCCCTTGCCATCTTTCTCTCAGTCCTCCTTGTCCTTTTCTGTTGCTTTAAAATTGTCATTACTTGCCCTCATGCCTCATGTTTGCATTTGAAGTTAGGAATTGGGGGGCTCTGATCTCAGGCAATTATCAACGGGGCTAAATTTTATCCTTGGGAATTCATTATTTACATTCAATTAAACAAATTGATCAAGCGGCCCCTACTGTACGGGACCACCATTATAAAGAAGGCACAATGGGAGCAGGCAGGTTTAATTTGATCTAATACAAAGCCATCTAAAATATACTGCTAAAGCATAACCTCAAAGGGATTTTATTGAGAGACCGTGTGGCCCTTTTCCAAGGGTGATAAGGGTGCCTCTTATTAGTTCTGATAGATACATTATTAATGTCATAATTGGACCCAAAAGTCCACTGAAAGTTTTAGGCCCATGAATAACTTTATTTAGTCTAGGCTCTTTATTGCTATCTGAGTCATGTGTGATTGGCTTTAACATGTCCAAATGCTACTCTTAATTTCCTCTGAGTGAGCTGCAGTAATTTCCTAGTAACATACAAAGGTTTCTTTAACACTCTAGTATTACCAAATATGAGAAACTGAGATGTACACTTTGTTTTCCAGACTTATTTTAGTCGTTCCTTGTGCCTTGTTTAAGTGGAAGCTTTTAACAAACAGTGTGATGCCTCTGTGTGGCTATTTGTTTGACTCTCAACATCAGTTTGAATCTGACATAAAGCACTTTCAAAGCATTTTCTCATTTCTGGGACTTTGTGGGATTTTTTATAACTAAAATCCCACAATTTGACATCCTAAAGTATTTTGGTTCTTGAGGTTTGTGTCCTTGACCACAGCGAGACTTGCAATGATCTGATAACAGTCTTGTGGTTAATAAGACGCTAACAAAGTCAATAATAGAGAGGTAGCTGACGATAATTGCTTTTACACTGCCCACAGAGCTGTTGGATCTAGATTGGATATATAGACTGTACCGCTTCATTTTTTTTGGAAAAAGTGATGATGTTACTGCCCCAGTGTTCCTCTTATCAGTTGGATTTACAGACGATTGTGCATCACAACAGCAAAGATTTTCTACTCCAGTTCAAGGATGTTTGTGGTGATGCAAAATATCCCTGATCAAGATTTCAACACGGGCGGGGGGGGGGGGGGGGAGTCATTCTCAATGCACTGCAACCAACTCAGTACAAATCTTTGATATTCATAACTGACACTTTCGATCCTACGATTACAAATAAATAAATAAAATCAAAGTACTGTGGTTGAAAAGATGAATCTATGCCTTTTGCAGAAAATCCAGTCAGCTGTCTGATCAACAATACAATCTTTTATATAGGATCTTGTATTAGTGTTTATGATTGCTGCCAGCCTGAATGCTCTAGCATTAGTGTCCACAGCCCCTCACCATGCATGTTAAACAATACACTGACTGTCAACAATCACGCATTTATTAACAGCTACAGGCTCCTCTGTATTTATTTTTATAATTACCTCCCATGAGGCTACAGCAGGCAGCTTTTCCAGAACACCAAGCACACCACACAGACCACGTTGCCTCTGGTATGTGTATATGTGAAAATATTTCTGTGTGTAGGTGTTTGTGTGTGTTCATCATTTGGATCCTTGCTAGCCGACAATACGAAACAGCAGTCAACAAATAGGTCCTAACTGAATTAACCAGAGATTAATGTATACAGTATTGTGTAGTATTTCATTGTAGGACTGTGATACAGCCTGTTCTCCAAGGGCAATAGATGATTGTGGATTAGTCAATGCCTCACTGCAGATTGATGGCTCTGTAGAATGTACTAGTCCTTCACAAAGGAACGTATTGATTGGTGTTGGCTCTGTATTCAGCCCCCATTTGTTGATCAGGGCTGTTATGAGCAGCATGTCAGATTTGACTGAGAGTCCAGTCAGCTATTGGGCCTGAGAGAGCGTCGAGGAAAATCGGAGCTTAATGCAACACAGAGGCAAGGTTTAAAGGAGTCCATTTTCCAAATCTCCTTGAGTAGTATGTTTTGCAAACAATGATATAATTTTTTTATTACTTGTTTTATTGCATTGTTCTGTTTAGAGCTCTAAACGATGCTGTCATTAGGAAACATTAGGTAAAAGCCCATTGGATGCTTCTAAATTTTAACAAGAACTCTTAACAACAGAGGGTGTGCTCACCTAAATACTAACACTACCATTAACATTCATTTCTGGATTATTCCTAGTTTTACACATATAAAAGGTTCATGAACATCTAGTCAACGTGAAGTAATTCCTTTGTTCTGAGTCTTATATTCTGTGACTTATTTTTGGATTTCTCTTATGTATTAATATTAAGATCATTAATATATTAATTCATGTTTATGACTGAACATGCCTTTAGGTTTTGGGTTCTGGATTGTGTTTCTGCCACAACTTGCATTAATCCTCTTTCACACAGATCCTCAGTCTGTCTCAGTGAGTTCTCTCATTACAGCAACATTTCCACAGCATGTAAATCATTTGTATTATGGACTGTAAAAAGTCAAAAGAAAAAATAACTGTATATAAGACCAAATACCAAAAGTACAATATGACAAAAAAAAGATCTGAATTGTCACATTAAATATTTCTGCTCTTTAAAATAAAATATATAATTTTTTTACTTTGTGTCAGTTCTTGGAAATAATTCTGAAAGCAAGAACTTTCTTAAATAGTTTCTATTAATTTTTTTTCTTATTGTCAGAAATGTAGTTTGGTTATGACTATGGCTGTCAGTTCCTACGTTCCCCACTCTCCTCCTCGTTGCCATGCCTCACAGATGAAGTGAGTACTCAAGCACGTAGTCCTACCTGCCATAGTTGGAGACTGTTGATAGCTGACAGATCAGTGTGATATGAGACGTGTTATATTGGCATGGTGAAGTGATGCTGATTTCACCCTTCCTGTTAACCGCTCTAACTGTTAAGCAATCCCTAACAGAAAATTTTATCCTGAATTTAGATTGATGACTACAAAATACAAAAACACACAATAATTATATCTAACTTGTCTGGTATAATGAGTGCAAATGTCTCATGTTCATAATTCTGTCAAATGTTAATATTATCAGGGATTAAATATTCTCTTGCTGGCATATACAGCTTTTATGTACATTTCTGCTATAGAGCTTGATTCATTTATATGCACATAATTTATATTTTAATAATATTAGTTTAGTAGCATGAAACCAAACACCATTCCTTTTCCAGACCCCCCAAGTCCATCTCAGTTTTTCAGCTCACTTAGGAATGAGCAAAAGATTCAGAATATTTACTGTGTGACTGCTCTTTAAAGTAACAGAAAGCTAAAATGAATCCTGATCATAAACCCTCCAAAGGCACTAAAGATGAGCTAGTCTGTACTGGTGTTTTGGCAAGGCAGACTGTTTAAAGTGGTGAAAGTCATTTTCCCTGGTGCAGATCTGCATGAGGCTCTGCCTCTAGTTAGCTATTTAAGTGAATCCCCTGTCACCAGGGATGAAGTGGAAAATTCACTGAGGCCTGTTTAATAGGGATATCAAGCAAACTGTTATAAAAATGCCCATTTATCATTCTCATGGCCTAATTGGTTTCCAGTTCCTGTATACATGCAGTGCAATAAATTGAATGTGTCCTTTCTTCTGCAGCTCAAGCATTTTGAATGCTGTAATCATCGGCTCGAGTTAATATGGGCAGAGAGGATACGAGCAGAGCCAAAACATGCAGAACTCATTCTGTAGCTAATTGCAGTTCATTAAGACCTTAAGGAGGAAAGCTATTCAGCTGGCTTTATGCAGTATTTCTGGTCCTGACTGCAAGTAGTTTGGTGTTAATCAAGCTGCGTATGACCCAGCATTAGCAACAAATGTTTATAGATTAATCAGTGATAGGATTTTTCATTCCATATGTAAATAATCATTGAACATTATCATTTTGACACTGTTGCTGAATTTTCTTTGATCTAACTGTACAAAGAGGTTTTATATTTTCCCACAGAGGCAATGGTGTGGAAAGAGACAGAGTAGGAGAGACACAGTAAAGCGTAAGTGTTTATGTTGCAGTGTTATAATGAGCTCTGTGTTTAAACAGTGACAGGATTTAAAGGGTGATAGTCTTCAGAACACATGTTTTTGGAGTTATTGTGAAGTGTTGTACATGTGTTGATGCCAAAATATGAACAATAATTGCTGAAGCGAAATAGCCATGGTGCTGTGACAAACTCCTGGGGTTACACTGGATTTGCTGCTGGTGCTGCAGATGCCCTGGAACACTGTGGTGTTAGTGAAAACCACATGAAAACACAGCAACGCACATGTACTACAAACTCATTAAGCAGCACTAGCAATGGTCATTCATCACAGGCCTGTAGGAAGGGCCTTCACACCGTTAGCCAAGGCTGCAGAAGGAAGCAGATGGAGCCTCAGAGGTTAATGAAGGAATAAAGGTGCTCCAACAAGCCACAGGCGCCACTCGCTGATGACCATTCCAGAGGCTGCTGGCCTGCCTGGAGCTTCAAGAGGAGGCCGAGGATTATGAAGACATACTGCTGGGATGAATTATGTTCTGCCACATGTTAGCTCATATTCATCCACAGGGAAAAGCAGGTACAGGTTTTGGTCTGTTCAGAACATGAACAAGTGGACCACAGCCATGTTCATATGGAGAGTCTTATGTAGATTGACAAAAAAAAGGAGAGCTCAAGCATACATTTGGGATAGAGGTCACTATTGTTCATGGTTCTTTTAAACCATGTGTTATTTAAACTCAGGTTCTTCTGTTGAGCAAATGATGTAAACTACCTTCAACCATTCTTACTCACATCTCACATATTCTGAATTCATTTGTCTGGCTTACCCTTTACATGTTGAAGAAGATTTACTTTATGTTGAAGTTGGCATATCATGCATTAATCATTTAAATGTTTGTGAAGATGATGAAAAACTTAGGTTTGTTTGTTTCTTCTGCTAGGCAATATACTTTTGTCTTCTCTCCCTCTCTCTCTCTCTCTCTCTCGCTCTCTCTCTCTCTCTCTCTCTCTCTCTCTCTCTCTCTCTCTCACACACACACATACACACACACACACACACACACACACACACACACACACCTTAATTCTAGTTTACAGCCAAGGGGTAATCACTTCAGAATAGGGTGTGCATTCCATGCAAGTATGAATCTCAACTAGCCGAGGTCCAAGTCCATTGCAGCGTATACTGAATTCTAATGGTCGGCTAAGAAAGCCTGACAGCAATACTTGACATGGGCATTAAATCATTGCCCCAAGGAATCCTCCATCCTGCACCTCTTGACAGGAATACTGTCATCTCTGCCAGGGCATTTCCTATACCTCTTGACAACACTGGATCAGAATTAGTCATTGCATTAGATGTAAATTGGTGCTGTTCAAGGATAATAATGAGCACCAAGATACATGTCGGTGTCGCTGACATGACGCCATTTTGATACTGTCTCCCACCGGTTTATTATGTCTAATGGTATTCAAGCCACGGCTGGCCGGAAAGTTTATTTTCAGGTTATGCACTTGTATTTTTATGTTTGTTTGGACACTTCTCAGCACAAAGTGTCCAGAGCATAGCTCCACACAGAGGGTCAGTCTGGCAGTGTTTACCCAGCTGTCGGCCTGATGGCTGACGGCTTCTCTCTTGACATGCTCTGGCATTAAGGTTGACTAACCAACAAGTTCAACTGCATGGACAGCTCCATGCCACAACTGGCATCACAACACTCCAAAACAACCCCTGGTTACAACTCACGATTCATCATTCATCATGTTTATAATCAAACCTATCTTGAAATGCCATTATCCTTGCTGTATATTACTCATACATTGAAGTATATATGTAATATAAGTATTTTGTTCTGCTCAGCTTGTATAATTCGATTGTTATTAACCTGAAATTTCATTTTATATGATTTATTTAAAAGCTGGTAAATATTTGATTCCATATTTTCAGAGGTAATTCCCCTTAATAAGCATGTGTGTAATTTTAATTGATGTTCCCAAATAATTTTTTTTTATAGTGTTTTATTCTTTCCTTTTTTCTGAGCATGAAGCCAAAGGCTGAAACAGAGCTGAAAAAGGCTACATAGCAAACATGGTTAAGGCATTGCTGTTTTACATCGTAAATATTATTATTATTATTATTAAATACATATTATTATTATTAATACGTAAATACATATTATTATTATTATTATTATTATTATTATTATTATTATTACTTATTTATTTATTTATTTATTTGTCTATTTATTATTATTATTATTATTATTATTATTATTATTATTATTATTATTATGTTGTTGTTGTTGTTGTTGTTGTTGTTGTTGTTGTTGTTGTTGTTGTTGTTGTTGTAGCCAAGTGGTTAAGACATTGGACTACTGATCGGAAGGTGATGAGTTCAAATCTGGATTCCACCAAGCTGCCACTGCTGGGCCCCTGAGCAAGGCCCTTAACCCTCAATTGCTCAGTTGTATAAATTGAAATAAGTCACTCTGGATAATGGTGTCTGCTAAATGCCATAAATGTAAATGTTGTTGTTGAAGTGTGTGTCAGAGCATATATTCAAATGCTTTAAAATAGAACTTTCAGGTTTATCAATGAAATACTCAATTATGAGAGCACAGGTGCTTTTTTATAGAGCACAAATGACAAACTGCTAGCCTGAAAAACTAACTTGCTACTGTATGTGAGCACAACACTGTATTATATGATCACTATGGGTCAACTTTGCCTTTTATCAGGCTCAAACCTGCAATTCACCGTGGTCTTCTGATTGCTGATAGTTAAAAAGACACCACCAAGTTATATCAGTGGTGGCCAGGACAGGAAAGATGACCAAAGAAAGTGTAACGTTAAACTCTTCCTGCAAAATCAAAGGCAAGCTGTTGCTTTGGTGTGCTGGTGTTTCATTGAGTGAGTCTCACTCGAGTGCATAGCTGTGGATACAGGAAATTCACAGTGGCCTTGTAAAAAAGTAACTCACCAGGGTGGAACTGAGAAAGAGGTTGATGATGAGTTCCTGGGAGCAGACAGAGCTCAGAACAAGCCCCATGTCAGATTCCCAAATGGGAGGAAGAATGTGTCCAACAGTGAACAAAGGCAAGTCGCTCTCTGCGGAGTTTGCCCTCACACGGTTTCAGGTCTGACTAAGTTATCCTATCACATGCCTGAGTTAATTTTGTGCAACAGTGCAAGACTATGGCAGCTCTGTCAGGTATTCATGGAAGTTGTACGTTTCGATTCTGAAAGGTAACATATGAGCACTTGAAAAGCTTGACAAAAGGTCTTGAACATCTTCATTTCTAACATTATTATCTTCTTTACCAATTGCAGATATTTAATTGAAATAAAAATTTTGCATAATTTTGCATACAGTTGGATCATTTCATTTGTTTTCAGAAAGTGTTGATAGGATTACCTTACATTCTTGTCCTTCTTCATGCCTCACTGTTTTCCCAGCCATATACTGTAGGTTAGATAATGCACAATAGACATTACTCGCATGCAGCACTTTTACAAAGGAAAAACCCTTTTTTAAGTGTAGCACTCAAGCTAAATAAAATTGACTATCAATGCGTAGAGAATGTATGCTATTGAAAGAGACTTCTTTTATTCTTCAGCCTTTATGTCACTTTCACTTGGCCACATGCTCTGATCACTGTTCTCACTAGTGAGAGGGCACTGAGCTGTTAAATAAATAAACAAACAGACAAATCGATTGATTGAAGAATCTGCCCTGAAGTTTACTTATTTTCTGAAAAGTTCGGTTCTTTTGTTTCAGGCTAACAATGATATCCAACCTCTGTTATGAATCATACAGTGTGTTTTATCATGCATGATTTATTATAGTGGTGTGAATGCAACTTTATGCCTTTTTCCATCTTTCTCAGTTTTTGTGAGCCAAGTGTGTGTTTCTCTTTTATCTTTGAAGATGACCTATTGAGTCTAATGCTACTTTGTCATTGTTTTATATTGTGCAGCTAGCAATAGGCTCTTGGGAGTTCACTGAACTATCCAGCCAGAATTATATTGCCTTATGACTGGAACCCTGATTATTACCACATGACATCACTAATACAAAGTCCACTTGTTCCCATTACTTGGGCTTGCAGAAAACAGGCCAAGCCCTGCAGCATAGCTGCTTCTGAGGAAAAGGAAAACCAGGTGTGTTTTGCTGTACTAAAGCCAAGCTCATTTGCAGTCTCGGTGGGCTTCTGATGCAGCTCGCTCAGGGAGACAGAGCGTCAGTCAACTCCAGCAACATCTGGAGGGTCCTTTCTGGGTGTCCAGGTGTGTCGGGCAGCACATGAGAGCAGCAGATCTGGATGAGGCCAAGGAGACGAGAGGGCTGCGTTTGAATGTGGCAGAACAGCCTGGGCTCATGGCCTGCTCCCTGTACCAGCTTGTATTTCTGATGAGCATGAGATGCTGATACATGGGGAATTTGACACTCTGTTTCCTCCCCACATTTTAATGAGTGTACCGCTTCTACTGTGAGCCGATTAAATGAATCCAGGGGAAAAAGGGAACATATTTGAAAGTGAATTTTAGATTTCCGGTCGAAGCGCTTTCGCCTGAGAATGGGCACGAGTAGCAGAGGGGAGCGGCGATTGTCTAGTGCCCTACTCTAGCTCCCCCCTCCACCCTTCACCACCGTCTCCACACCAGAACTCCTCACACACGGCATGGATGATCAAAAGAGGCGAACGGCAGCCCACCATTATGCCAATGACACTTTGAGTAAGAGTCCGGAGAACAAAATGACATGACAGCCATTAGTGTTTGAAAGTGGGGCTTTAAAGAGTGGCTGAAGGATGAGTGTCAAAAAAGAATCAAAGAGAAAAAGTTAAATCTTCATAACGTCTGCCTCTATCCACTGAAAAAAAAAAGTTTTTCCCAAACTAGCTCCCATTCAACTCCAAAAACATGAAGATGAGTGTCTCCATGAAGAACAAAGGAGCATGAGGAGTTGAGTCTGGAGGTTAAAACATGAAAGCTAATAGGAGCGCTGTATTCCATTGTACAGGTGGTTCATCATTAGGAGTAGGCTAGAATTTCAGTCAGTATAGAAACAGATGCAAGGAGCTTTGCTCAGAGCTAAGATCAACTCTTTAACTTACGAACTACCTGACAAATATAAAGTTAGAATAGAAATAATAAACCCAAATTCTGAATTTGCATGCTCCAAACTATTTTAAATAATCAGAATAGCATAATCTTCTTTCTTCTAAGCTTATGTTTTAATGTGACAAAATGTTAAGTATTTGCCCTCTGTAGTGCTGTTTGTGCAAGTTCTTATTCTAATCCTCAGTTATGCACAACATTATGCCAGTGAATGTGGCTGATCAGCTGGATTTCACTGGCTCTGACCATGCAGCTCAACTCTCCTTGGCAGCACTATGCAAAAATGTGTCTAATGTGTCTCCCTGTCGCATAATGAAAGATTTTAGAGCGTAAATCTTTGATCTAGGAGAACATTTTCTGACGGGATCACCCCCTCTCTTGGCTGAAGCCTTCTGATCTCCCTCCAATTACGGGTGTCAAATGAGTGTGTTTACAGGCTGATTAGATGACTACTGCAGTGGCAGTGCCCCTCCTCCCTGCTGAGGGTCCCGCTGTGTCCTGCTGCACAGAGTCATGGGCATCAATAAACCCACCTAAAGCCCCTCAGGCCCCCCTTACATGCACACATACACACAAGCACACAAACATACACACATAGTGCAGCACACAGCTGGGACAGTTTCAAGCCACATCAGAGTCAGTTGTATGGCAGCCAAGATATGGAGGTCTCTTGGGTCTCCCATCTGGTGTGGCAGGCCAAGTTCAGGTTCCTGCCTGATAGAGTGAGAAAGAGAGAGAGAGAGAGAGAGAGAGAGAGAGAGAGAGAGAGAGAGAGAGAGAGAGAGAGAGAGAGAGAGCAAACCTGCCCACTATAACAGGCTTCACAAATCTTTTATTTATTGCCCTTCTCATCTCGCATTTGCTCTGGTTAGTTAATATTCAAAGCAGGCATTGGGCACTTCAGATGGAAGAGTGGTGAAATGCTGGCTGGACAGCACAGGAGGAGTGTTTTCAGAAAGCCTCCCTGCTATGAACTATGGAGGAAGATGTAGGAAGTGACCATCTACTGTAGCTGAGGGGAGATCTGTGCTCCTCAGCAGCTTGTTGATTATAATAAGGACCTCGGTTCACACACTTGGGGATGAGCAAAGAGCAATAATCTTCAAAACCTCTTCTTGCATAGTGATTGATTTTCATGATGCTTGCACTGCCCTCAGGGGACACTTTTGAGCAATTTGTTTTTGTCCATAGAAGCAGGACAGAAATGTCTGATGATGAAGTAATAGAAGTTTAAAATCCAATGAATTCATTTATGAACAATATTATTGAGTTGGTCAGCAATGATGACGTACCATGTGCTAAGTGTAATATCGCAATACAAGCTACATTAAAGCGTTGATGTTTTATAATGTGAGAAATCACCCCTTATTATAACAAAATGATTTCTGTTTAAAGTAAATTAGCAAACATCAGTTCCAGTGAGCACAAAAACATAATTTCTAAAGCTTAGCTTAAATAACAAAAATTAAACACAGTGCACATTTCTGTTTTGAAGACTACAAGACTACACCTTATTCTTTATTCATGTGAGGTAATTATGAATAATTGAATGCAAGTCTGAATGTGTATTGAATTGTGTAAGGCCCATTTTCGAATGACACTTCTTTTATTGGGTTTATTATTCAAAATAAATCCAGGGGCCATTCCAGCAGATTTGTGGCTAAATGCTTTCCAGGCTTGGGAAAAGTCAGACCAAGGTGCATGAGATTTAGCTGCATGTGATAGTTTATGGTGTGTGAATATTGTGTGTAAGACAGAAGCCAAGTCTGATAAAGGTCAGCACAAGATTTCATAGATTTTTAAAAAAAAAAGTTTATATGCTATGCACTTTACTGTCAAATATCACATAACGTGTGTCTGAGACTGAATTGTATGGGTGCAGATATTTTCCAACCAAACCATGAAATAACCAAGACACTTTCGTTTTTTCTATTTATTAAAGCGGTGTACAGTATACTGTATAATCCTTTTACACATATAATGTTTTTGACTTTGTGCTTACAAATGTGAATGAAAAAGAAAGAAAAAATATCCATAAGCATAAACAAATTCTGGAAAATCTTTTTAAAAAATCAATTTTTATAAGGAAAGAAGTGTTTTTTTTAAACCATCATTAGTACATTGTTGCAAAGCTTTTGTTTTAGAAGTTTTATTTTTGAATCATCATTTTTCTTAGCAAATCATATTCAATTTGGCAAAATAATGAGGATCCAACTTATGAAGCTCAACATCCTCTGTCATTTTTTTATTGGGATTCAATTCTAGACATTGCAATGCCTTCTTAAGTCATTTTCTCTGGTTGTTTGGAGTCATAGATCTTGTCATCGGATTCAGTTTATTGCCCAATACGATTATATCCTACTCTAACATGTCCTGGTACATCACATTTCTTTCTATGACATGCAATGCCTCAGTACCATTTCCTGAAGCAGTCCTATATCATGGTGCTCCCTGTATTTCACCTTTGGGTACTATTCTCCAAACTCCAAACATCCATTTATCTATACATCCAATGCCAGAGTCACAGGGAACCTGGAACAGGAAACCCTCCAACATATGTCATTGAATTGAGGGAGGAAAACAGAATACCTGGTGGAAAACCCCAAAGCACAGGAGAATTAACATTAAACCCAAGGGCTGAAGGTGGAAATCGAACCCACAACTTTAGAGGTGCAAAGCAAATGTGGATTTTTTCTTTTTTATTTCATGTAACTTTATTATATTGTTTCAAAGGTTGTTGCCTAAATGCTTATAGATCTCTGTTAGCTGTGCAGTTTATTTTTTATTGTCCTCTGTTGTGTCTGCTGCTTTCAGGTCATCCTGCGACTCTACTCAAGTGGATTTCTCTCTTATGATGTTCCTTCAACTTTTTTTGATAGACTGTTTTGTGAACTTGTCTAAAGATATTTAGTTGTGGTTCAAACTGGTGAACTCATCACTTGCACATTATTGATCCAGTTGTACTGCCAAGAATGTTTATCATATATTTGTGTTATAAAGTGCTTAAGAAACAAAAATGCAACATGGAAAAGCAAAATCAGGATGCATTTCTATGGAGCATTTTGGGTGGTGCATCAGTCCGTCTACTGTATTTGTATGTGAAATAAATATGATTTAATAAATATGCCAAAAAACTCTGAACAGATACAACTATTTACTGGAACCATAATGTCACTCATGAGACATAATAGATGTTTTTCTATGAAAATAAAAAATTCTATTAAAAAAAAAAAAGTCAAATTAGTAGCTTAATTTTATAAATAATTCCAGGCCTAAAATATATCTGTTATTTATTTAACTAGGAGCACACTGAGAAATATGCAATATGAATTATTGTTAGCTCATATGTGTTGTGTAAACGAAAACAAATGTCTAAGCGCATTGACACATCTTGACACCCATTTGACATGAGGGCCCCTTACACTAACGCCATTCCTGTCATACATTGCAGGCACAGCAGATACTGGTTGTCAGCTAGACCTCAGACAAAGCTATCACTTAACACACAGACACAAAGATACACATACAAGCAGACACAGATGCTACAGTAAAAATAAAAAAAACATACACGACTTAATTGTGTTTATATACAGTACAAATATGTAACCGTTAAGTCTAACCACTGAGGGACCACCGGGAATTCTCTAACCAGTAAGACAACAGAGTCTCTTTCTGTCATTCAGTGGGAACATAGGAGCCATCAGCAGATCAGTGCTAAGAACAGAAAATCACAGCTATTATTAACTAGGTGGCAATGAGAGCGCTGCTCCTGCTGTTCAACAGCTCCCCAAGCTCTTTAAGGGGCTCAAGACATATTTTCACTGGCCCTCTGGAGCATCGCTCTGCTCTCTCACTCACACACACGTTTTCTACCTCTCCCTTCCTCCCTCTCTTCTCTTCTTGACTCGTGGCTTCCACATGGATCGCTGTGGATCGCAGGGATCTGATTTGTGACTTAGCATCACTCCTGTTTGCCGCTTTTCCTCTGGTCTTTTCCCATCTTGTTACCCACTATTCAAGCTTTGTGGTTAAATTATGTATTAAGGTCAATGTCAAAACATGGAAGATATGTAATCTACAGGGAGTTTCTTTTTATTCATTATTACAGTGAAGGCAGAACACAACTGTCAGGGAGCTGAGGATGTGCACAGCATGGAAGCTTGCTGCTCAGCAGGGCTCCTCAAAAGCACCCGCTCCCTCCTCTCCCTCACGATGGACCGCTTGATAGATTTACCCAGCTAACCCATCTCACTTAAAAAGTTCTTTCTCCTTTGCTCCAATCTGAAAGCTGTCAAGTGTACCTATATGCTGGTGTCACAGATCCAAAGCGCAATGTGTGCACCCAAGACACAGGGGGGATGTCATCCATTCACATGCACTTTGGGAAGCTCCTAACAGGGGACTCGTGTCATGATTCAGGAGGCTCGCGGGCAGAAGAATCTCCATTCAGATGAGGGAGAATCTGCGCTCCCTAAGTTCCATACTGTTGTCCATATATCTGGCTCTAATTAGGTAAAGTGACAACCTGAGAGCCATGCGATGTCTGTGCTGCCTTTTGTCTGAGGGAAATCTGAAGGTGCGTCACACGTGTGGGATTATGAGCAAAAGAGCATGACTCTCTGTTCACACTCAATTGATGACAGAATCATTTTCTACCCACTTTTACATAACAGAATTGCTCAGACAGCAGCATGCAGGCTTGGCCTGCCATTCAAAATTGCACGGGACCTGCACCAGCTCAAGAAGCTCTGTGTGCAGCCGGGCTGCTTGGCTGGGAAACCTTGATAAATTGAAGCCAGCTCTTGTCGGGGTGAGCATAATTATTTTCTGATTAGATTAATTCAGTTATACTTTGGTCTTCTCCAGAGCCACTGGCGTGCCTGAGAGAAGCTCGCTCAGTCATGCTAACGATTACACAATTAGTTGAGCAGCACAAAGCAAGCTGGGAGATTCTGCTTTTGTTAACAATCTCCCCTCCCTTCCACACACACACACACACACACACACACGCGCACGCACACACACACACACACACACACACACACACACACACACACACACAACATAATAATCATTTGTAGAATTTTCTGGTTGCATTCTTGTGATGGGGGTTGGAAAATGCACCCTGATATTGAACACACCCCACTCCTCCTTCCTTATTTTTCTTCATTGTAAATAACATAAACATCGCAGAAACCTTAACAATAAGCAACTGAAACTAAGCAACATTCATTTTCATTAGAGGCATGGTATTTTAATTTATAAAACCTTTTTAAAACATCTTTGTAGGTTTTGTTTGTTGCCTGTATACAGAAATGTCCAACTGCTCAAATGCAACAAGATGTTTTCCGGTAGTTCTCATTACACTGGAATGACTTAATGCAAAGACATGTTGAGAGTTGTGTGATGGGTCTGTTTAGCTCTGTAGAACTGAACACAGCAGATTACTAACTGACAAAACCTGAAGTAATCTAATGACTAATCCTAAATGATAGATGATTGCATATACTGAGATCGGTTTTGGTGAGCATGCATTAAAAAGAAAACCTAACAGAGGAGAGTAAATGTAAACTTCTTTTTAATTTGTTTCTGTAAAAGTGCTTATTCTTATTCTTAAGTGAAATTTTGCTGACTGTTTCTATTCAGACTATTCAGCTGAAGACTTGCTGGTGAAGTGCTAATTCATCTTTCCAAATCATAAATAATGCAGTGATATTTTCAGATAATTTCCAAAGCCAAGGCAATTGCTCCAACAGCTCTGGCTTGATCAGATCACTGACACGAGCAGATCTTCTCTACAGTCAAGTCAAACACACTTCACTTCATTACAGTTTATTTTACAAGACTGCCTTAAACACAGCTGACTTAAATGTAACTATAAAACCAAAATTAGAAATAATACTAACACATTTAGCCTACAGATCTAACATGCACCTCTTTGAATTATGAGCCAAAAACATTGTAAAGTTAAGATCATCTGAACATGGGGAAAGAATGTTCACTGTGGTTTTGGGACATTTAGCCCAGGTTCACACTTCAGCCCAAAGTTTCTTTATTTCAAATAGCCAGAGAAACAGGTCAGGGTAGAGAATGTGGTCATTTTATAAATCTCTCTTGTTTTTCCCTGGCCTTGAATGGTTGGGGTATATTTAACCTTCTATACCTACACCGGAAAATAACTTTTAACATTAGAGTTTTAAATATGTTCAGCAGAATTCAGTGGAGCTTTCAGTACTAAATTTTACCTTTCAGCTGAAGATTTCTAATTGACCAAGCCTCTAAACATTTTTTATTTATTTATCTATTTATTTATTAATTTTATTTTATATTGTTTTTCTAAAGATGTATGTGGTTAACAACAAAATTATAGAAATTTTGATGTTATAGAAATTATGATGCATCACTATTTTTCTTTTGTATTTTTGTACTTTATTACTACTACTAAGAGTTTTACTACTACTACTACTACTACTAATAATAATAATAATAATAATAATAATAATAATAATAATAATCCAGTATGTGTGTCTATAGATACAAACCATGAAGTCTATTTAAGTACTAATCAAGAATAAGCTGTAATATATTTTTATATGTTTTAAAATATTTTTAATAATACGATTTATTAATTATTATTGTCCTTGTGTTCTGTTGAACACCGTTTGGGAGTTTAGGGCAGATGTAAGAAAAACATCTTTCTTTGCGCTGTGAATGAATTTAATATCTATTTTTGCTGAAATGAAGTAATTGTTATTTTTCATAATGATCAATATTCCTGCAGCGATTGGTAACATGAAACTGGAGCCATCTTGGGACTGTGTAGTT
Source organism: Tachysurus fulvidraco (assembly GCF_022655615.1). Taxonomy (NCBI): domain Eukaryota; kingdom Metazoa; phylum Chordata; class Actinopteri; order Siluriformes; family Bagridae; genus Tachysurus; species Tachysurus fulvidraco. Next base: position 17,660,994 of record NC_062523.1, on the reverse strand, counting down.
ATCCTTCAAGATAGTTATAGAACATGGTCCTAAAAAGCCATGGTGGATAGAGTACAACACAAATTGTAGTAATATTTCATCATTAATAGTAAATGTAGTCATAAAATAAATGACTCATGTAAACAATTGAACAGTTATGTAAGTAATCAAGTAAGGTATGTTTAAGTGAACAAGTTTAAGCTATCTGAAATGCTAAATCTGAAACAGCCAAATGAAATGCTTAGTTTGAGTTTCAGTACCTTGCTGGGTTTGTAATTCATAAACAAATCTCTCAACAATGCCCCTTAACATTGTCCTGAGTGTTAACTATAAGCTTTAGCAGCATCTACTACAAGAAATCTTTATAAAGCACTGAAGTGCCATCTTTTATTCTGTAAAAGCTTTTATTCTGTAAAACATCAAAGATCTGTCTTGCTCGTCTAGCAAATTGTAAAAGTTTCTAAAATTGAAAATACCTGATAAATTGTGCCATCTGGGAAACTTTATCTTACTATGCTGTTTTAGACAAAGCTGCTGTTGATTAATTTGGTGCCCTAAGTGCAGACATTGGTAAAGAAACTGCTGTATTTTGATTTGGACTTGAAAATTTGCACATATTGTTTTTCAGTTTTATAGTCTTGGGTCAAAAACATTAACATTTTACTTTGTAAATGTGTTCAAAAATCCATCTAAGAGGTTGTAATGAGAATACATTCAGTTACTTTCCATCCATGCTCAAGAAGTATTGGAACCTTGGTGAAAGCCTTCCTGCCTTATCACTTATCAGCAATGCATGTTGATCTTTGAGTGCACAGATGCCTTTAGGTAAATTTTGAGCATACTTGTGTACAGTTTGTGTTTGTGTTGCAGGCAGACTAGCAGGTGATATGGTGAATGTAGGCCATGTGAGAGCAAGTTCTCTGGTGGCAGACTGTGACATCTCTTAATTGGCAGTATTAGAGCTTGTTGTCGACGACTTTGTTGTTTGTGAGAGCACATTCTCCTAAAGCTTTTGTTTTCATTCTTGCTAGGAAATTAAACTTCTTTGCCATTATATTTTTTCCCTGCTGTTTATTCTTTTGATCTGTGTGTACATTATCCACAGCTCTTTGAATTCTGATTTCGCTGTCATGTTGCTCTTTTCATCAGGCTGATGATTGCAGCTCTAATAACATTCAACTTTTAAGCCATGGCAGAATGTTAATTAGATTCTCTCTTTTTTAATTAATTTGTCCCTGCAGGTTTTCATATCCAGTCATTTTTAACACTGAAATGTGTACTTTAAGCCGAACAATGAACAATGCAACCATGAAATAAAATAACATAAAATCGCTTGCAAATAAAACAACGAAAACAAAGGAATAAAGCAGAAAAGGACATTTGATCTGTGTTTACATAAACAGCTTATGGATGCTTAATCTACTGAATCCATGCTGAAATGCTGCCTCAACGAAGCACCACCAAATCAGAACTGATGTTTCAATCTCCACAGAGAAATCCTCAGAGGAGGGAGAGGAGCTCGGCTGAGGCTGAGGCGCGCTTACTTTTGCTGGTTTCGGTTTGGGGTGTGTGAGGGGGAAGGGTGAAGGGGGTGGTGGATGTGTTTTGTGCTCAGTTATCCATGTGAGATAAGCACTTGTGTTGTAGGGTATTAGTGGTAATATGTGTTTCACTGCCTCCCTAAATGCTTGTGTTGTCCAGCGGTCCCCACTGTCCCATCTATCATGTTCAGTGTGGAGCCACGTGTTCTGTGCTTCAGGAGCCAGCAAGCAGCCAGGGATAATGAAAGGTCACGCTAAAGGCGCGGGCTTGAAATTGCTTTACTTCTGAATGAGACGCATTTTGGACCAACTGGAGCATTACCTTTCTTTAGCGTTCTCTCTGGTCTGCCGAAGTTTAAATGCCTTACAAATTTAAATGCCTTACATACGGACCAGAGAATTTTTTTTCAGTGCATCACTAAAATGGAAACACACTAAAAGCTCATTATATACTTAGACATTTGGCTCTTTTTTGTGTTTTGCAAAATGTATTCATTACAAGATTTGCATTGATTTTACACTTAGCCTTAAGCATTGTTTATATATATACACTACTAGGTCTGTAACAATTATATATATATATATATATATATATATATATATATATATATATATATATATATATATATACAGAGAGAGAGAGAGAGAGAGAGAGAGAGAGAGAGAGAGAGAGAGAGAATTGCTACAGATATTATATATTGGTTTGAAAACTGATTCATGTTTAAAAGGATGGCAGTTTATTATTCAAAGATGTGTGTTTTTGTTTTCATCTTTATTCTAAGGTCTTTTTAAATACAAGATACTGTTTCTCTGCATCTTGTACTAAAGGCTACTTTTGGACTAACAGGACTGAATCTGAATTGAAGGTTTTGTTTATAGACATATGAAAGAATAAGCATGATGTGTTTCTTCTCTCTAAAGGAAATTGATATTCATTGGCTGGGGAAAAAAATGGTATTTGTTAGACTTTAAAATGAAGTGATTCCTATCTTACTGAGGGGTAAATAATACAGGGAAATCTTGAATTAAAGATGTAAATCTTGACACTTTGGCAGGGGGGCCAGAAAGGGACAGTAGTCTCTAAGGCCTGAATTATTCTTAGCGTAGACCAATTAACACCATGTATCTTCTTTTATGTTAACTTCAATTAAGGGCCTTTACAGTTGGTAAGTTCTTTTCTTCTTTCTAGTTGGAGTGTCAGAAACACAGATCAAAGCTGAATGCTGCCGTCCGTGCACCATAGGTAACAGTGCTTTGCATAAGAATCTGCATATTGCTAAGAAGGTTTTCCTTCCATTTTGCATGAATTAAAAAGCAGGAGGGGTTGTGTTGTGCTGCTGAGGAAATACAACTGATTACACAGCTCAGAAATCTTTCCCACATATCATATAGGAACCTCTATATTTTCAACATGTAGCACTTGTATAACTGTTTTTAATTCACATTTGAAAGTTTGTTAAACAGTGCCAATTCCTGTAAGACCAATGCTTCAGCTTAGTTCTTCCTATATTATTTTCATGTAGATAATTAAAGATTTGTATGTTTGGGTATGTCTTAAAAGGCTTACAGTTAATAGCCTTATTGAAGCTTTGAGGGGTTTTATTCTTAGCTGTCCTGTTGCTGCACTGTTCTGAGCAACAACAAAAAACCCTCCCACACTGTTGCTCAGGTGTATCAGGATATGTCAGTGTTTATTAATGACAGCAAAAAATAGTGCCGAATGCAAATAACTATTACTAGCATGTGTGAGTGTAGCTATAATACATGTTTCTGTGAACTTCTCCTCAGTATGAAGAGCCAGCCTGCTGTGTGTGACAGGCTGCTATAACAACAGGGTCTGGTCCATCACACCGTAATCATGCTGAAGAATGACTTAGGAGAAGAGCATGAGGGGAGCGGGTCCGCACTGAAGACTTGGCCGATCAGGAAAATAGATGCTCCTAAGGGCAAAACAGCAATACACAAACAACCTGTTTTTCAGCACCCTTAATCACTGCTCTTTAATTGCATTAAGCAGCAGCATATCAATAAATCAATGAGCAAATGAACTGCATGAGTATGAGCAATGGGCGTTTAGTGTTGTAGCGTATTATTTTATTGACGTCCCACTAACTGCTGCCCTTGAGATATTGAATGCTGTTTAAGTGGCGTGCTGACATCATAATAAAAGCCTACTTGGTCAGTGAACTCCTGGATGCAAGACACACACACTCTCATTGATCTTGTACTCAGATTTTCATGCACATTAAACAGAAATCCTCTTGAAATTGTTATCATGCCGTTTTCATGACACGAGTTAATTAAATCAGAAAAAAATGTATGTTTTAACACAAAACGTGTCCAGTTAATTTAAATGAAATCAATGACTTTGTGATATCACAGTTTGTGAGTCTCTCATAGTGACATATATGATGTAAACCAATTCAATTATTTTAATATTTTAGAACTAAAAATATAATTAAGCCTTAACAGCATAGCAAAATCTTCTGATCTACACTGGAGAAAGGGTTCAGCATCGTGGTCGAGCGAGACAGTACTGCAATCTCCATGTTTTCATTTCAGCACCTGCAGACAGCTAGTAACCTCATCTTGTATAACGAGCAAGGAGACGCACATCCCCTTATTGTTTGAGATGGATTTGTGGTGACTACATTCACCTTAAATTATGCTGTAATTCTGTTACTGTAGCCAAAAATATTTCATAATAATGGTTGTTGGGATTATCCTTTCATAGACGATTTGGGGTTTTTTTTGTTGTTGTTGTTGTTAATTGATGCACTTTCACATTTGTGGAAGTATGTGACTCCTTTGAACAATGGGCATTTTAATTGTGTGTTTACAGAGCATTTAAAGCCAAGCCGGCTATTTTAAACTTCAAAACATTTTGTCAGGTGCAATTTCTTTGTTGCTTTGCTTTCATAACCTTGGTGTCTGGAAGCATTATTGACTCAAATCTTTTAGTCTGACTCCCATTGAAAAGGCCTGCATATAGTGCAGCCTTCATCGTTCTGAGCATGATGTGCTGCCATCTATCAGGCAAAGTGCGCAATTGCATTTTCTCACTGACTTGAAGCTATGCTGTGATTTTTGGTATTTTCTGCATTAGTGCTTACAGCAAGCTGCTTCAGTAAATAATATGCATATAAGAGGCCATTTGTCTTAGACACTAGCAGCAAAGGTTACCAGTCGCTGTTGGCTTGTTTTACATCTCCCAGTAATATTACAGCTTAGCCTCACACCAGTCACATTACACGGTGATATATTCTGTCTCAGCGTAAACAAGATTTTATTTGCTTCAGTGAAAAAAGCAGACAATTCCAAATATTTATTTGCACAGCCCTCTTCTTCAGTTTTCATTCAGATGAAATAAAAACTGCTTAATCTCTGCAGCCAGGTTATGGAAACGTCATGCTTGGAAATTGATTAATAATAACAAAAGATGGAGGATTTCAGGACTCACACGTGTGTGTAAGTTTCTCGATCACGAAGGTATGCAGTGCTTTATATATTTCCATACTGGGGTGTGTGTGTGTGTGCGTGTGTGCGTGTGTGTGTGTGTGTGTGCGTGCGTGCGTGTTTGTGTGGCGTCTTCAGTAGCAGGTCTGCTGTGGAGGCCGTTGGCAGCAGAGATAGTGGAGAGGAGGGGGATCAGTGCTGCACGTGTCTATGCTACACAGATAGTCCACAGTGCTCCCCAGCCTGCTAATGTAATTGCTTTTCATTGATTCTGTCTGACTAGGTGGCTCGTTTTCATCTGTTTTCCAGGAGCCTCTGCCAAGGCACGGGTCTCCCCTTGATGTGAAAAGTGTGTGTCCTTTTCAGCGCATATAAAGCAGAAGCTTCCTCACATGACAAGATGGCATGGGCACAGAGAAGATTTTGCTGGACGACTAAAAACCTCAAACAAAACTTTGCCTGAGATGTTTTGATAGAGTAGTAGGAGAAGCTCTTAGGCTTTGATGAAAAGATGGCTTGTGTATGTGTTCGGTAATTGCTATGTTTAGTTTGACCACATGGTTAGCCATTCTCCTTGCCATGTTTGTTATGTTTATACATGAAAACACTTTACAAGTTTGAAAGAACCAGCACACTGCCTCATTACTGCAAGCGGCAGGACTTTGTGTTTCCTAACCAAGGTAAAACACACAGGCTGGAAACACAGGTCATCTCTCTTAGACCATGTGATATGCATGCCAAACATACAGCTGGCAAACTCACACTTCATCTGGTTGAATATGTTGACAAGTGAAGACTTCCAGTGATTGCTGCTAAACCTTACAACAGTGTAGATTCTTCCACAGAACTTTAGCCATGTGTGGAATAGCTGAGCATTTAGTATGATGGCTACACTGTACACAAAACCAAGTTCAGGTGAATCTGCACATATTAGATGTGTGGAGACTCTCTTAGATTAGATCAGACTGTGTCACTGGATAATCTGTAGAACTGAAAACGATACAGTTATTTTGTTTAGAGCATCACAGCTGTGTTAAAAACACTCTAGTGTCTTGTGTGTCTGTCTGAATATATATATAAGAAAAAAGAACCATACTTTTTAATGTGCAGTTTTTATTTCCAGGTCCATTAAGGTTTTATGTTTAGAATAATAACATAATTGGCTCAAATGAAAAGATTTTTATCAGGATTTGGCCATACAGCTAATGTGTAAATATTGCTGATGGTAATTCGTCTCGTTCTTTCTTTGAACTACAATGCGGTTTGACAATTAGTGCTTTTAATGGCCACTTTAAATGTACTAATTTCCTGTTCTTTGCTAATGTCCAAATTCCAATGGTCAGTTTTTACATCAGATTTTTACTTCGGTTTAATGGCCACATGCCTGAATTAATGACAGCAATATGATGTCTGGAATAAAAAAAAAAGGAGACTGTTTATTTTAGTGCAACTAAAAAATTATGCTTGTTCATTTTCTAACAAGCAAATCAATCAAAGCTAAAGGATGACTGTTAACAGAGCATTATGAACTCTTAGCAGTTCACCTCTCAGGAGGATTAGTGAATCAAGTTCTCAATACATTACATCAGCATCCTTAAATCTCCCACTGCACTGTATTTGTATTTCACTCATCAAACTGGCATTTCGTAAGTGCTGTGTGAGTGTAAACCTAAGAACTAACGGTCCACTAGAAACTATGAATATGCTATTGTTTATTTATATTTACCGGAGTCTTAATATGTCATAAATTTCTTAAAATGAACTTTAAATGAACATTATATTATATATTATGTATTATATTATGTATTTTATCTGCAAACCAAATCCTTTTTAATAGGTGTGGCATTCTAAGACTGTGATTTATTAAAGACTTACATTCAATTTTGATTTAAAGACTTTGATAGTATGGTTTAGGAATTTTTATTCAATTTTAAATGTTGTTTAAAATTACTTGTTTATTATCTAATTTGCACTTAATATACAGTACTATCATGTGACTCTGTTGCAGAAATGTGCATATTAATATGTATATTTGATTTACAGTTTGAAAGGGGTCTCATTTTATGGAAGTGCTTTTAAGCTCTATCATCATCCTAATATCACTGAGCACAACAATGGCATTACACACAGAAGCATCATCCTCTGTCTGTGCAGACATTCCTACATATCCGAGATGGGACTTGTAGGACTGGTTCCTCTCCCAGTCAAGTCTAATGCTTTCTAATCTTCTTCTGCTTTTTTCTGAATTATTCAAACAGTTCTTGAAGCAACAGCGGCGTCTCGACAGCAAGCAAAGCTCCCCGTGCGAGAGCTTTAGATAATGTAATGTAAAATGAATGATGAAATTCAGTTAGCTAAAATGAAACAATGCTGCAATGTGTTTTCAAAGGTGAGGTCTGGGGTGATAACAAATAACCTCTTTTAGCCAAAGACAAAGAATAGAAACACTAAAAGGTCTTGTAATATATATATTCGTGTTCAGAGGGTGCACAAACATGCATATGGGAGCGGAGAGTGGATTTGTCCAGACAGATATTTTCCAATTTAAAGAACACTGAAAGCGAATTTTGTTCCCATGTACAAGCCATTTGAGACAAGATCGAAATCTCAAGTCAGTTAATAGATGAAACACATTTTTGGTTACTCATTTTTATAGGGAAACAATTAAAGGGGCAATTTAGTTGATGCATGAAATAATTTGTGCTGTGATGTAATGCCCATTGCTTTTAATCTTAAGAGCAAACAAGTTTATCTGCTCTTAAATGCGGCTAATAACACATCATTAAAAAAAGCCTGAATGTTCTTTAGTTAATATTGAAGACATGCTGCCTGACCTCAATAATTCAATGCGACTAAATAAAACAATAAAAGGAATATGCACATAATGATGTGCATATGTTTTCTGTCTTGTTGCAAGACAAAATCAATTGCCTCTGTGAGCTAAACAGGGAAATATTTTGTTACAGCAATACTTTGGCAACAGGACTCTACATCATTTCAAACAGCATCAGTCGCTAAAGGTATTAGTGACTGATGTAGGATTTGCATATTAGAATTGTTTTTGGGTTGTTTTGGGGTTGTTGGTTTTTTGTTTGTTTTTTTGCCACTCCATGGAGTATATAAGAATGGGACAAATCTTCTGAGTGAAAAACTCATAGCTCTTCCTTTACACTCTCTTACCTTTATCTAGTACAGAAATGGGCCCAGTTTAATTCTAAAATGAAAAAAAAAAAAGAAATTCTTAAATTTAGCTGCAGTTATGAAGAGAGCAAGAGTTATCCACTGTGTGTGTGTGTGTGTGTGTGTGTGTGTGTGTGTGTGTGTGTGTGTGTGTGTGTGTGTGTGTGTGTGTGTGTGTGTGTGTGTGTGTGTGTGTGTGTGTGTGTTTATAGAACCCTGGTAAAGTATGACCCCTGCAGGTCAATGCTTCCCCTGCTGTTTTGCTTATGAAGGCAATTAAATATTTCATTGTTCGGTACAATGAATATAAATGTGATCATACATGCTGTTTGAATCCATTGTGTTTGGTAATGCAATTTTCATGTTAGTTATATACTTTACGCTTAACATTGATATCGCACAAAATCCCCTAAGGCAATAGAATTGTATGCCCTCCCAGTTGTAATTTCAAATGGAGTACAAACATCTGAGAGCAATTGAAGTATTGTGAAACACTCTTGCTCACTTTAGCCCTGTGAAATGTGAATTTAAATGTTTTCTGAACAAAATTTTTATTCTGTCTCTGTACTTTTATTAACAATCAGAGGTGATGTGGGTGGTTTTTGCTTTTTTTTTTTTTACTTTTATGCTGGGCCTAGACTATAATGTTAAATGTCATATTATAATTTGTTTTAAATGCACCCTAATATTATTATTAGTGGTAGTAGTAGTATTGTTGTTGTTTTTGTTCATAGTAGCAGTATTTTAGCCTACATTTTCTGCCTTTATATTTTAGGCTACATGACATTTTTAGATTAAATGTGTCATCAAATACTTTTATTTTAGTTGCAGTGGAGTGATTTTGAATGACCCTGTTCACAAATTATTATATAACTTTTCAGTATGTTTTGGAACTTGCTAGTAAATAATAATAATAATAATAATAATAATAATAATAATAATAATAATAATAATAATAATAAGAAGAAGAAGAAGAAGAAGAAGAAGAAGAATTATTATTAGTATAATAATAATAATAATAATATTATTATTATTATTATTATTATTATTATTATTATTATTTACTAGCAAGTTCCAAAACTTCCATGAAGTATAATAACAATAACAACAACAACAACAACAACAACAACAATAATAATAATAATAATAATAATAATAACTGTACTGTATAATTATTATTATTGTTGTTGTTGTTGTTGTTATTATTATTTGCGGACAATTACTTGTATATTTACTCATGTCCTGGAGCACGTCTAATACAGTTTGCCACCCGTTCACGAAAAGTCTCGCGAGAATAGGCTTTCCCAGTTACCCAGGGAAACGAGAGTTTGATTCAAAGTAAACCCCGGTGAAGTGCGTTCTGCATCTATTGTATGAATTTTGCGGGTGAGTTAACCCTTATTTTGTATGCATTTACACAAGCGCGGGGGGCTTTTTTAAGGTTATGAGGATTATAATTTAGAAGCAGCGTTCAGAGTAGTAAATAAGATTGGTGCTAGATGTCAAACTTTCCCTCAAGGCAAAGCTACGGCTAATCAGCTAACTAGCACCATTATACCTTTGGTGGCATATTGAACTATTGTTATGTACTGTCTCACTTCGTACTTACTGTCTCACTTCGAACAGTGCAATGGTGCAATGGTTTGTGGCGCTAGAATGTAAATTAGATGGCACCTGTGGGGCTGCATGTTCTGTCTGCTAGTGTTATGTAGCTAGTTTCCTAACTAGCTTTGTATATATCAGCTTATCCTGTGAATGTCTGTGGACGTGCACAGGACACATGGGGGCAAACTCGTGTGTTTATAGTGACACAAGCATGTTACACGTGGAATAAAGCATTAAAATGTCCCTGAATCCACACTGGTGTTTCAGGAATTTCCACCCAGTGTTCTGAACAAAAATGGTTTTAAGATTATGCTTGTTTTTAATTCTTTAGGATGAAGACCGCTAGTTTTAAGTTGTGTGTGTGTGTGTGTGTGTGTGTGTGTGTGTGTGTGTGTGTGTGTGTGTGTGTGTGTGAGTGTATATGTATGTATATATATATACATGCATATATAAATAATGTATGTGTGCCCCATCCACTTGCTGGGTTTTGCTCCACAGATTAAGTTAATCACATAAAGAGCAGTGAAGCAGATAAAAACAATCTTCCATTCAGTTTTGTTTTCCAGCACACTCTAGTTGTCATTTATTAACAATCTGTACCACTTATGGCTTAGTGTCTGATTACTCATACTGATTGGGTGTGTGGTTCTATCTTTATATAACATCAGGCCTTCTCCATCATGAGAGTAGTGTAGTGTTCAGACAAGTCCCATGCCTCCTGGGGACGACCCTACGGTTCTACATCACCATCAGCACTGTATGATGATGTAGGTTGTGACTTCAACATCCTGGCATCTTGTTTATGATTCCATCATAGTTAAAGGTGGCAATGACAAATCCTCCACAGAGAAATTCTTGTAATGCCACTTGTTGCACTTTTTGCTGTTCTTTATGTGTAGCCATTTCAGTAAACCACTGTAAAATTTGTTTAGACTCAGCTTGGGCCTTGCATGGTGTATCGCAAAAGCTCTAGTGTAAATTAGGCAAGTGCTGCAACACACCAGTAGTCTGACTTCTTGTTTCAAAAGGAAACATGTTAACATGGAGTCTTTCATGTTGGCTTTAATGGTGTTGGAGTTATTGCTTTTGATTATTTATAAATTAATGAATACAAATCTGCATGTATGTCAATATTACGGAGCACAACAATGTTTTGGTTTGGGGTTTTTTGGCAGCACAATCATACTAATGTGAAGTACCAATTTCTCTTTCTGTTTCTAGATGTTTTGGGTGACTTTTGCAAGGAATAACTCAATGAAAAAATGCCTTCGCCTCAAGGATTGCAGCCGGTCCTGAAGATGAAGGTAGACGAGCTCTTCCTGAATTGGTTGAGTGAGCCAAGCATCCAGGAGATGCTAAAATGCTACCTCAGAAAGATCAAGAATGGAGATGAGCTTGAGATTGAAAAGGGCAACTGTAATTTTACTGAAAACAACAATATTGCCCCAAACTATAATGTGACAGAGAGGACTTCTGCATCTCTCAGTGCTCCCTGTAGCCCCCCCTCAGCCACACTGCCATCTGGGAGTGGCAGCAGTAACAGAGCAGGACCAAACAGCAGGGCATTGAGACGCTCCATCAGCGTTAAAAAGGTAAAGAAAATCATGTGCTACTCTCAGACTTTGTGTAATATTATTAGAAAAATGTATAGAAAGTGATTTAGTGCACCATTAAACGCTAAGAATAATTTGGTAGAATGCCACATAGTAGTCTTTTTTTTTTATATATATATATTAAGTAATGATAATCTTAAGTATTTGACGGGGAACTTTGTTTTCCTCTGTATTGCCACAAGAGGCTGCTGAAGAACTGGCTGCCTCTGGCTTCTAGCTTCAGGTCCTGCGGCAGGACAGGCTCGCCTGTGGAATCTTTGGTGTTGTGGAAAGAAATATTTTCCATATGTTATCTTGGACTAAGTCTAGCCCATTAGAGATGATGCTTGGCATGTTAAAATGACGAATTTACAGTGCAATATATTTAGTAGACTCTCTGACAGGTGTGTAGATTTTGTATAATTGCAGAGTCATGTGGCGAAAATTATAAAATGGAAAAGCCCTTATTTGTTCTGATAACCCTAGCAGGAAAAGAAAAAGACATTCCTGAATGTGAATGCCTGCGATGTGGGGTCAGTGAGTTGGACAGACAGCTGCAGCTATGAGTAGCACTGTAGCATGCAGTCATGTTAGAGGTCATGTAGAGAGTCTGCCTGCCCTTTACACACTGCTGTGGTGGTGGATTTTAAGAAAAAACTCAGTAATTTGAATAATAACATGATTCATTTTGTTCTTAAAATAATTGTGAAGACATGAATAGATTTAACAGTGTAAATTTGTATAAGGCTTTTCACACCCCAGAGCTTATCAACACTGTAGCTGAGGCTCTTTTGATGGTCGGTCATGGCCAGTCAAGATATGTTCCACTGAATGGCAAGACTCCTGATATGACAGGAACACAGCAGCCTCGGCACTCTTAATAATATGTGGTGTAATTTTAGGCAGTGTCAAGTCAGGCCTGTGTCACTTGCTATGCAGACACCTGAGAACAAAGGTTTGGGTGGATTACGTTTGGGCAGGGGCAGAAAGAGAAAATATCCAACCTTTTGCATCGTTCTCTATACCAAAACACTACAATTTATCTTCCAGATGGGAAAGTATTTTATGCCCCTAGACCTCCAGTGCCATTTTTTAAAAAAACTGGAGGAACAAAATCATGAAAATGAGAAGGATTGTGCTGTAACACTTTGAGTTGACAGTCATTGTGAACCTTGGAGAGACAATGGTCTTTTTTTAAAGAAAACATCTGCTTGCAATAAGACTTATGTCAATGCTATTTTTTCTCCGGTTCTTATTGCACTTATTCTTTTGGTGGACAATACAGATTTTGACAGCTTTGATGTCCAAGACCAGTTATTCTCTGCTACTTTAGTGATCCCAGGTGCTGTTCTGGCTATGCAACAACTGTTGTGTATTCCCCATTTTCTGCTGTGACATAGGCAGCATGTGCTCAAAGCTTGTCACGTTGTATTAAAGTTAGTCTGATCCCACATCGAGTAATGCTCTATTTCAGGAGGGCCAAAGGAATTCCAGAATACAAATGCATTCTTCAAAGGATTAGTTGGAATTTCAATTAACGTCATAGGGAGGCTGCTTGGAACAGCTGGTCCGACTTGACACAAGTTTCCGACAAAGATAGACTTGTTTCCCTTGTGCAAGAAGAAATTGCTCCAAAATTGGCTTGTGTTTAGCGTACAGTTCCCAACTCAGCACTGGCTCAACACAAGGAATTAAACACGGCAGGGCATGCTGTTATAGAAAATAATCAACGACAGAGTGTGTGATGAAGCCCACCATGAAGCAGAGATCCATTACGACTCCAAAGTGGTCCCAGTAATCCTAAGCATGAAAGTGTATGAGTCAAAACCGCCTGTCAGAGTAGTGCACTGTACTTTTTAATAAGACATTACTGACATTACTTTCTTCTACTCTGTGATCTTAATGTTACAACTTAATGTATAAAACCTGTACAGTCTTTGCAACAACAAAAAAACATGAATGAAAGGGAAAAAGGTTTCTCTCAATTATTCTCTCGTATCACACAAGAGTGCTGCTGTATTGAACATTAGTATGACTATCATTTTAGGCTGCAGTTAACAAATATGATTTCATATTGTGGAACTCACATTTTAGACACTACATGGCCAAATGCTTTGGTTATCAAAAACATTTCCCAAAGAAGGCACGGCTAGATAGACCGCTGAACATTACCATGCTTGTTCCTGTGGTTACAGTGAATGGTTTAGGTATTTCTGTATATTTCTGTCTCATCATTCAACACCAAAATGCGATTTTCCTGAACGGCATTTGTCAAATGTAAGCTGCCAGCTTCTACAGCACAGAGGCTCCACTGTGTACAGCCTTCATATAGACATGACTGGATTACACCAGTATGAATCATGAGGAAAATTATGTTAGGAGGCATTGGCTAATATAAAATTGGCTAATATCAAATTTTCCTCACATTATACTGCCATTTACAGTTTGACATTTTATTTAGAGCTTGAATGCCCTAAAAGATGATGGAGTGAAACTCAAAATTAAAATTGGGGTTAATTGATATGATGAACAATTCCTCAAACTTGGATAAAAATCCTGGCTGGACACATTCATTTGCATGACTTTCATTCATTCATTCATTCATTTTCTACCGCTTATCTGAACTTCTCGGGTCACGGGGAGCCTGTGCCTATCTCAGGCGTCATCGGGCATCAAGGCAGGATACACCCTGGAGTGCCAACCCATCGCAGGGCACACACACACCCTCATACACTACGGACAATTTTCCAGAGATGCCAATCAACCTACCATGCATGTCTTTGGACCAGGGGAGGAAACCGGAGTACCCGGAGGAAACCCCCGAGGCACGGGGAGAACATGCAAACTCCGCGCACACAAGGAGGAGGCGGGAATCGAACCCCATTCCTGGAGGTGTGAGGCAAACGTGCTAACCACTAAGCCACCGTGCCCCCCTCTTTGCATGACTTATTAAGAGTAAATAAATAATAAAATGTAACAAGTCATCAAACACAAATTAAGCATTGTAGATTATCTCTATGGACATTGCCGGAAGCAAGATTCATTGATTAACTAAATCTATCTGCTTGTCCTTCATTTTAACTATAACTCTATCATTATGCTCACCTTGTTTCTGTAGACTAACACGCAATACTGGTCAATGAACACCTTGGGCAACATTCTTTACAATACCAATACTAGGACATATCTGATGCTTGCTGTTCTGTCTTAAAATTAGTATTATACCACCAGATATACCAGGTGTAATTGTAATGAATGCTTTTATCATGCTAGGTGTGTTAGAAGGAAGCCAGCTGAAAATGTGAATATCACCAGGTACCACTTACCCTGTGCTCTTACCAGCAGTTATTTTCAATGAGAGCTTGTGATCCACAGGAACAGGAGAAGTGATGTGCAGTGGGTGGGGAGAGTGATAAAATAATGATCAGAGTTTAACTCCATATTGAAAGAAGAATAGAAGCAACGGGATTGAATTATTGAAGAGAGGTCTGCAAATGAGCTTTGTAAACAGGTCTCTGTAGATGTAGATACTCTGGAATGTTTTGGTGTCACAAGAACGTAACACAGGGTCCAGTATTGATGTGTTTAAACCAATAGTATTCAAGTTATTGACAAAATTAAAAGATAAACATATAACCTTGTGTTGCCTCAACACTATCAGAAATAACACTGAGGTAAACTCTTCCTTTGATTTGTGACATGAGATGACAATGTTGTCTGGAGCTGAAGTGAAATTAATCTTGTAGGTTATGGGTAAGACTGCCATACATATTGTGCACTGAAAAAAGACAACATGATTGATGAGGATTAAATAAAACAAACATCTCTGAACCTCCACCTAATTTTTACATATAGATCTGCTCACACAAGCTTTTTAAACCATTCACATTATAATGGATGCTTACTTTTGTTTTTTTTGCCTAAATGCTGCCTTTAAAATCCAAAGAAAGAAAGTGTTTAGTGAAACTGATTATCACATGGGTCACAATATTAGTAGAATACATTAAAAAAAAGTGGCTATAATGCCTATTTGTACCTATTAAGTATCATGAACTAATGTATATTTTGCATAAATGCGTATAAAACACTTACGAGGTATAAGAAAATGACAAATTAAATATTTTAAAGAACCGAGAGCATTACATGCATTAGAAAGTAATTAGAAGTAGAGCCACAGAATGATCACAGGATTATATATAAGCAAGGTATTTTGTAGTAAATTAAGTAAATGTAGATATATCACCGGCTATACGCCTCCATAAGTGTAGGATTACAGCCCTTGGGTGCATGTGCTATATGATGTTGGATTTAGAGTTTTACCAAATGGTGCTTAAGCTCTCCCCCATGAAGTATGTTAGAAATGTGCTAATAGTTCCTAGTTATCAAATAGGCAGACAGTTTCATTAAAATTCCAATTAAACATGTGAGCCAACCACTGAATGCCTTTAGCCGGTTAGTCGTTAAGGCACTGTAAAATTAAGTCAAATTGCATTGTTATCAGGCCACGACTATACACTTCTAGTCCTGGAGGGCCATAACACTAAGCAGCTCGGGTTTTTCCACTCTCAACACTTGGTTCAACTCATTAACTTCAGTAATGGAATAAGGTGTATTAAAACAGTGTTGAGCTGCAGGGCTGACTGAGACTTTAGTTGATGTATAAATTGTGTAACTGTTAGTGGAAGTTTTCTTAAACGCTTCGTTAAATCCCAAAGTATCAGTATTTATGGATTCAAACAGTCTGCGTTGGGCAAAAACTGGGACACAATCACAATTGTGTTATTGTAGGAATCTGTGGTGAGTAAAGTCCAAGTCAAGACCAAGTCAACACCTTGAAATCTTTGTCATGTTCCTCTTTTCAGTGTGCAGGAAGCATTATCCAGCTGAAATAGACCACTGCCATTATTAAATCCTGTTGCTATGAAGGGCTGTACTTGGTCTGCAACAAAGTGTGATTTTTTTTCAGCAATTTGTGCTACAATAGCTCTTCTGTGGGTTCAGAGAAGACAATATATTCTTTGCTCCTCATGCACATCAGTGAGCCTTGGGTGCCAGGACTCCATCACTGGTTCACCTGTTGTCCATCTTTTGACCACTTTTACTGGATACCATGAACATCACACAAGACCTTTGGAGATCCTCTTACCACGTACCAATTTGGCCTTGATCCTTTCGCTTGCATATTTGTCCTGCTTCCAACATATCAATTTACTATAACTGGCTGAAAAAGTACTTTGGGTCACTTTTCTTCTGTTATTTGTAGAGATTATTATGAAATCCTGAACTATTAAAGCCCAAGGGCACTATTTGTCTTCTTTTATAAGCTTCAGTTTAGCACTTGAATAGATTGGCGTTCATCTTCATGATTTACATGATGTAACCCAAGTCTCAAATGACATCAGGCATTTCATTTATTGTGGTTTTTGCTCCAAATTTTGCTTCCTATTCTTTTTTTTTCTCGTTTGGAATAAGGAAATGATTCACATCCCTTTTCTGAAATGTGACTTCTCAGTATTCAAAAGAAAATTTAGCAACCACTTTCACCAAAATAATTACTCAGTCTGTACCTATTGCAGCAGTAGTGCTTTCTATTGTGTACCTCGCTCTGAGTGCTTAGAGACTTAACTCTGTGAGAAAAGAAGCCCAAAACGCAGCTAGTGTCGGATTCTTCTTTTAATCTGAGCATTTGTGATATTGGGCATAAATATTCCTAGTCCTTCCTTAGCCTTTTGTCCTTGAACATTTGTTATTTGTAGTGTTATTGAGGGGATGATATGCTCTCTCGTCCCCAAGGTTTTTTTTTTTTTTTTTTTTTTTTTTGCTTATTTATTTGTTCATTTATTTATTATTGTTGTTAATTAATAATATTAATAATAAACTTTTTAACATTAGTAATCTCATGCTTGTCAACTGTAGCTGCTGAGTGGGTCTGAAAGATGTAGATATTCAGGTTTAAGTATAAAATTGGAACTGTGGCAACTGTTGCTGAATGTTAGCTCCTTCTTTTCTGCTTCGCTGATGAGTTTCTTTGCAGTTGTCGCTCTGATTGGACACAAGTCTTTGTTTGGAAAATGGCACTATTGGCATGGACAGCTGCCCCCTCTATACAAGCAGTTCCTTGACTTGTTCTGTTAGTGCCAGCTTACTTAAACAGAGTAGAGTTGTTTTTACATACCATGCAGCGCTATCAGAAGCAAAGTGTTCTGTTGTTACACTTCATAACAAGCAACATGCAGGAAAGCTTCACTGGCTAGTTTATTTTGTCTTCATCCTGACGTAGCTGACAGATGGTTTTGGATAACAAAATCAGATAACAAATCCCATGTTGTGTTTATCAAATGTGTGCAGTGCCCTTCCATCAGAGGCAACAGGAACTGGGATCCTGCTGAATCGAGTGGAAGAATGTGCACTCTGCAATCTGGCATCTAAAAATACTTACCATTTAAGCCGGCCAGGGCTTTATTTTAGTCCCAGTTTAGCAAGAGCCACATCATCAAGCCTTGTGTTCACAGTAAGACAATTTTAAGGCTGCTGTCTTCTTTCTGAATCCCATACCTGTTATTATTAGATGTTTTGAACACTGTAATGAACAGCTATTTTTGGTGGCTGCTTATAGAGCATTGACATTAATGCTGTTTTATGAAGAAACTACTTCAGAAACTGCTTCTTTAGTCATATCCTCTATAAAAAGGTATGAAATTATTGGAAGCTGTAGCCTTGGGAAGGCAAATAAAAAAGGCTTATAGGAGTATATGCATGTTTTGTTTTTGTTTATCTTAATGTGAGAGACATAAATCATTTGTCCATGTTTAAAAATGACATTTGATTGTGCGTGAGGCCAGTACATAGCTGTACATTGTTATTGTGAATGATGTTTTGTGTAATGGAAGCAGCAATGTAGCAAGAAAGCCAGTAGCTGTGAATTATCATGTTGCAGTCTGCCAAATGTGTGTCCTCTTATCACAGTACTCTGACACAAGTTTGTCATCTTGCATAACCTTCTATGATAGCTGTGGAATTTACACTGGAAAGGGCAGAACCACCCCTTGCCTGCTATCTCCTCGCCGTCTCTCTCCCTCCCTCTTTCCCTCTCTCCCCCTGTGACTTGTGCATGGACACAAACCCCATCACCGTATCGTCTGAGCAGTGGCCCTGCAGGAACCTCAGAGTGTTGTGCTAGATGTATGGGACAGTAGTCAGTGTGGGAAGCAGGGCTGAGAGAAGCAGCTGGTGCTTGTCATTAAGTGACAGTGTGCTCTGTTGAAGGAGGACAGAGAGGTGTCCTTTGGCGAGACAGTCAGTGAGGAAGACCATCGACGGACGTGCTGTATTGTCTGGTGGAAGCATGAGGATGAAGGAGCTGTCCCTGCGCCAGGACCCTGACCTGCGGAAAGAGCTTGCACTACTGGCCCGTGGCTGTGACTTTGTCTTGCCTTCACGCTTCAAAAAGAGGCTGAGAGCTTTCCAGCAAGGACAGGCAGGTCCTCATAACTATTGTACAAAAGGCTGAGCCCTATTTCTATGTTACTTTTCATGATAGTATTATGTTTTTGTGAAAATAGCCTGTCTTTTAAGTTCTTAAGCTTGATGGATGCAAGAACATCATTGTGATTCTGTTGCATGTCGCTGAATGAGATTAATTTAGTTGAAGTTACCGATGCTAACATTAAGCAGGAGATTCTGCTCTGTTTGGTGTAGGACATAACCATTTCCTTTTATAGACATGGCTGACACTGGTGTAGCAGGGGAAGATTAAAAGCATTCATCTCTCCTGCTGTTACACTGAACCCTTTCCTGGCACATCAGAGCAAATTCTTCCCAATGGTGGAATGTCATCTAAAGGGCTCCTGAAGTCTGTGTGCAGTATTGTTGTTGATTGAAGTGTGTTTACTGGCGATGGAGTAGAGGTTACTAAAAGCCAAGATAAACGCACAAGTATAATGTGGTCTTACCATGAAGGAGGAAGTCAACAGGAGTAAACACCATGGGCACAACCTATTACATGACCCACAAACAGTGCACTCTGAGTCATAAATAGGTACAGAGGGTGTGGGATTAATATTGTGTTTGAATAGATACACTGTGTCTGGCTGGTAGGTGGTTGTTATTATTAGGTTGAAATTTGTGGAATGTTTGTAGTGTTTGGCTTCTCGCTGGTCTATTTTAGACTTATAGTAACATTTGTTATCCATTACTTATTAACTAGCAAACATATCAGCAAACAGTATTTTTCTTTTTCTTAAGTTTATTAACAGTACGGTTCCTTGGGTTTATCGATCTCAAGTCAGGTTGATTTTTCGAAGGGATCCCTCACAAAGACTACTTGTTGCCTGCTTATACCAAGCTATTAAAAAGGTAGTGGAAACTCTAGATGTTATCTTGTGCCTTTTCACTGCAGGCCTGTAAAGATGTACTGGGCTATGTTTGGCTTGTGGTCAGCATGGTCACTTGTTTGCGGACTTTGAGCTTTCAGCAAGTCTGTTGGTCCCATTCCACCACTTCAATGCGAATACACTTCTTCAGTGTGATAATACTGCTGTGATGACCGGCATTATAGATTAGGATAAATGTGTACCCAGAAATGTATTGTATTCTGCTTCTCCTAGGCAGGATTTCCCATTTAGCATCGATTAAAGAAATGAATTTGTGCAATGTGCATAAGAACTTTTTATTTGGTTTCAAATATGAAATTTGGACTGCTGAGATTTTAGTCTCACAACTTGTAAAGTTTAGTCACTTTGCATCACTCTGAGTATTTACATTAGTGTCACAGCAAGTAGATCTAATACTGGCATTGCTGCTTCTCTGCTTAGAAGGTATTACTGGAGGAATAGTTCAGTCACGTTTCCTGGGTAATTACCGCTGTTTTGTAGGCTGGTATAGTTTTAATGCCGTTTTCCAATAATTTGTTGGAGCAAACAGGGATTATGATTATTAACATTAGCAGACTGATTTTTCTAGCTAATCGCTTTTAATGTTACCCTCAAGGCATATACCATCTAGCAGAAAACACTAGCAGATCCTGCTAGAAGCATGACTTGTAAAAGTATCCTGATTTCGAATCCGTTGTATTATGGTATCGTCACTCGGCCTGTCTTAATTTAAAGGCAGGAAAGTTCATTAGGCTGTAATGTGTCAAGGAGCGTGGCTGTTGCTCCAGTGGGACTGGGTGTGAACTCAGCAGGCCTCATGGCTCACTGTTTATTTCTGTCTGTTTTGGCAGGCTCAGCTTAAGAAAGAGGAGGCCGTTTCACCAGCATTAAGCGAAAGCATTCCGAAGTTCTATTTCCCTCGAGGGCGGCCCAAAGCCAATATCAACATTGACAATCTCATTTCCAAGATAGAGAAAATATTTTCTCAGTTTCCCAGTGAAAGAGTAACTATTGAGGATATGGGGAAGGTTGCCAAGGTAAGTGTGATTTGTAATTTGCAGCCTTCAGCCACACAGCAATATATTTGTTTGCTTAATTAACAGAAGTCCACAAATATATGCAGGTCGTGAATATTTTTCTGTTTTGAAATTAATATTTTCTACTATATTCCTGACGAAACCTGGTGGAGGATTCCGTTAACATCGCTTTGCTTAAAATGGCCAACAATTTATGGGAAAGCTTCGTTCGTTTAACTAAAATAATTTAGAAACAATTATCCCTCATTTGCCTTGTTTGTTTAGATCAAAGCTTACATTTAATGTCCCAGTGAGGAATCACTGCTGTTGGCAGGCTCATTTTGGCAGGACATGAAAATAAGCTTTCAGTGGAGCGTTTTAAAGAAAGCCGTTAACTTAACATTACACATTAAGCATAGTAAAATGGTATTTTCCATTTTTAATATTTTAACACCGATATTCATGCAAGTCTGTGCTCTGTGTATAATTCCTGTTTCGTTAGGCCTGCGAATGCCCACTCTATTGGAAGGCTCCATTGTTCTTCGCTTCTGGGGGAGACAGGAGGGGATATGTGTCCGTTCACAAATTCGTGGCAATGTGGAGAAAGTAAGACAATGAAGTGCCTTTTTTTTTTTTTTGTACTTGGACCTTCACTGTAATGTGAGCAGCCGTTGTTTTTAACAATAACTTACATTTTCATGTAATCTAAACCATATACTTGTGCAGAATTTTAAATGTGCCACATTTAGGATTCCCCAAATAGCTCAGCACTGCTGGAAGAATGAATACAAATCAGTCTTCCTGCCTTGCTGTAGGTCAGAAATGAGGAGGAATACTGAAGTCTTGTTTTCAGAACACAAAAGTCTGGGGTTGTGCTTTTGACATGAAAATTCATGTTCTTTGAGAGGCAAAAGTGTCTGAAAGCATCTGTTTCCTGTTCAGAGTGCTACAGAACTGTCATGATGATGCATCCAAGTTTCTTCATCTCCTGGCCAAGCCTGGCTGTCCTTATTTGGAGCAAGAGGACTTCATCCCATTCCTGCAGGTACGGCATACTCGCTTAGAGAGAGTTTCCAGCACATCTGCTGTGTAGCTTGCTTGCTGAAAAAAAAATCTATAGTGTATATAGTAACAATGAGAGTAGTTTACTCGTGTACCACGGGTCATTAATAACTTTTGACATGAAGCCAAATAATACATCTAGTAAATGTTGTTTTGTGTAGATCCAATATTAAGGCTGTGCATCAGGTGATTATTGCAGCCAGAATTGCATTCACATTGAAATGCAGAAGGTCTCTGCATCCTCTCTCTCGAGGGCAGAGTGGTAACAAGCATTATTTGCCATGCTGGCTATTTCTCCAGCCGTTATACTGTTAGGCCGTGATGGACGCCTTGCTGATATTCAGGATGGCAGGAGCAGGCACTGGGGGTCAGCAGCCCTTCTCCTGCAGAGGAAATACACTTTGGCATTCACGCTTTAATTTGTGTTGTGTGGCTTCAGCAATTGCTTTGACTGTTTTGATGAATGAAAAAAGTATTGTGGTGGAGTACATTTGAATGTATGTGCTCGCACCCGAAAAGAGGTGATTTATGTGTTTTTCTATTATTTAATTTCATATGGGGAAGGAGTGCAGAACCCCCTCAGAATAAGTCACAGCCAGCTGAAGCTGGTTTTGCCCTTGTAGAAAACTGCACTAGATCAAACCCTTTAAAATGTCTGCACATTGTTGGTCACCATCATGTTCTTTGCAAATTGGTCTATATAGAATGTGTGTGTTTTTTTTTTTTCCTCTCTCTCCATCACTAATCTAAATCAGAGATTGTTAGCGGTGCACAAATTGTTTCAACACAATTTTCTCCTCTCATATGACTGTCATTTGTACTGCTGTCTTTGATGTGATATTGGTATCTGAGAAACATTGTGAAACTTCTTTTGTTTAAGGATGTGGTGGATTCACATGCAAGCCTTGCTTTTCTGAAGGAGGCCTCAGACTTTCACTCACGCTACATTACCACAGTAAGGGCAACACCTAGTAACTGTTTGAAAGAAGTTGTGTTTCATTTTTAATGCTTTACTTGTAGTTTTGGATTGTAGAATCATTTTCTTTGAATTTTTTCAGTGAGCAAATTATCTTGCCAACAGGTAATACAGAGGATATTTTATAACGTCAACCGATCATGGACGGGAAAAATAACATGTTCAGAGCTGCGGAGAAGCAGTTTTCTTCAGGTTGGTATGCTTTAGTTTGCGTTGTGTTCCGAGTACGTTATTAACTGGTATATAAAACCTTTTCACACTGTATAAAAAATAAGTCACACTGACTTTTCACAGAATGTGGCATTACTAGAAGATGAGGATGATGTTAACCAGCTGACTGAGTACTTTTCCTATGAGCATTTCTATGTCATCTACTGTAAATTCTGGGAGCTGGACACTGACCATGATCTGTACATAGACCAGAGGGACATGGCACGGCACAACGATCAAGGTAGCAGAAAAGAAAGAGGGGAAAAAAAAAGTTGTTTCAGATGTGTCATGTTGCTTTATGAAGTCAAATGTCTTTTCCATTCCTCACCATATCACACTGGTCTGCATTTAGTAAAGAGGAACGAGATCAATAGGACATTAATTCTCTTGCACTGTGAATTACCTGCAGCATGATGTCATGTCTGCCTCTTAAATCCATCTGCCTCTTTTAAACCATGTGTCCTTTTTGTGTTTAAATAGTTGGAGTAATATATCTAAATGACACTATATTGAAAGTTTAACTGTTTCATATGTGTGTTTAATGTGGGATTTTTATGATTATTACTCTCTCGTTGTTTCTACCCAGCCATCTCCCACAGAATGATTGAAAGAATTTTCTCAGGAACTGTAACAAGGTACAGCTATTAGCCTTTGATCATTACAAGTTCATTAACATCATAACACTGTAATGTACATAATGAAATATTTTCCTTATCAATACAAAGTAAAATTGAATCCATAAGGCCCTAGTAGTGTCTTGAATGGTTTTGTGTTTTTATCTTGAACAGAGACAGGAAGGTTCATAAAGAAGGCCGGTTGAGCTATGCTGACTTTGTGTGGTTTCTTATCTCAGAGGAAGACAAGAAGTCTGAAACCAGGTACCAGCAAATTATCTGCTTTTTATCTTTATGCTCCTAATCTTGAATGGACTGCTGACTTTTTTGCTGTCTTATTAAATAAATATCTACTATATTGCATCTAGCTAAACAAGAAAGCTAGTAAATGGATTGGTTCATTTTTGCCTGGTAATTATTATTTTGGACTGATATAAGATCTTGTTGTGACTCGTTGCTCTGTAGCATCGAGTACTGGTTCCGGTGTATGGACGTGGATGGCGATGGCGTTCTGTCCATGTACGAGCTCCAGTACTTCTATCAGGAGCAGTGTCAGAAGCTGGAGGCCATGGCCATTGAACCACTGCCTTTTGAGGACTGTCTCTGCCAAATGCTGGATCTAGTCCGGCCTGAATCACCAGGTAGGCTTCGTTTGTTTGAATATACAGAGCAAGCTTGTGTTTTATTAACTTGGGTGTTCCTTTTGATTTTGAACTCTTGACAAATAAATCAGCTCTATTTTCAAGAACAGTTAAAAATAATTTCCAGACTTAAACCGATTCTGAACTTCAATGATTTGGAGAAGGTTATTCATGCCTTTATTACCAGATTATCATCTGTACTACTGTAATTCCTTATATATCGTTCTTCCCCAGTCCTCAATAGCTCGTCTGCAGATGATCCAGATTTTGGCCTCTCTTCACTTGGTCTCAGTTCATTTTAGAATACAGTTCAAGATTCTTTTAATCTAGTTTGAAATCAAAAGGTGATAGAGAGTTTGCAGTAGCTGCACCTCAGCTATGGAATCAGCTCCCTCCAGGCATCAAAAATGCTTTATCTGTTTCAGTTTTTAAATCTAGGCTAAAAACATATTTTTATTCATTGGCTTTCTCTTCCTCTTAACCTGGCGTTACTGTTTAATGACTAATTACCTCCTTTTACATCTTTGTTCTTTTGTACTTATTGTTGGATAAGGTCATTTTATTGTGTTGTAGTTTTACTTGTGTTTTGTGCGGCACTTGGTCATTGTAAGCTGAATTTAAATTTGCTCTATAAATAAACTTGCTTGCTTTCTGCAAGTATTTGTGATTTCTGAAGTATGGATTATTAGATATCTGTGTAGCCTTAAATTATTGATTGTTGACTACGCCGTGTAGAAAAACGAGTTCATGTTTATTTGTTTGTATTCTCTTTAGGGAAAATCACCCTCCGGGACTTGAAGAGATGTAAGCTAGCTCATATATTCTTTGACACTTTCTTCAATATTGAGAAATATCTGGATCATGAGCAGAGGGATCCATTCATGGTGGCAAAGGTAATGACCAGTGTTCACAAATTGTTTATGTTTGGACGAAGCATTATAATTTTTTGTGCCTTAACTATTATAAACGATCCTTCCAGGATGTTGAGAGTTTGGGACAGGAGATTTCTGACTGGGAGCGATATGCTGCAGAGGAGTACGATATTTTGGTGGCTGAGGAAGCCGCCAACGAGCAGTACAATGATGGGTAAAGCATCAGGATTTCATCACCTATTTCATATTGTTACCTTGTCACATCTCAGCTCATGCATCATTAATATCAGTGCTGCCTCTCACCTCAGAACATGTCCATATCCAGCCTGGGTAAGCTTTCGGTGTAGCCAAACCTAGAACTACTAGGGTTTCATTTACACTGAGTGACTTTTAATTTACAAATTTGTATTACTTAAACACTAAGAGATGCAAAAACAGGTATATGCAGGACAATTGTATTTATTTAGAGGATTGTTCATGCCAATAAATGAGCAGTATTAATAGTAGAGCCATACATTCTACATTAATCTGGAATACATTCCTTGAATAAAATAAGGTCCGACTTTTTAATTTAACTTAAAATCATAACTTTTTTCTATCAGTAAACTAATGAGAACCTTTTAATTACTGTTCTGCTTTAAATTAAACTGGGCACAAATAGTTTGAGGATCTAGGACTATTTTGATGTGCTGTGTGTTATGTGCTGGTTTTAGGAGCACCACTGATTTCTGAAGGCAGCTTGTGTTGAGGTCTATAGGTAAGAGTTTAAGTGCAGGGGCTTGGTCTTTGTTCACTTGATGCCACTTATTGAAGTCCCAGGGAACCCAAGTCCTCAATCATTTTATTAAAAATATAATCATGATGAATTTGAATATTCACTTTCACTTTGGCAGAACGTCTCCCTTTTTGATAGAAAGTGGGCAGTGCTAATGTGGGCTAAAGCTTCAATTAATGTTAGTCTCGCCAACCATATGGCAAGGCTGATGTATATTTGCACTTAAAGTCTGAGCAACTATAAAGCAACAGCTAAAACTTGCCCATTAAAGTTAAAGCAGCTGTAATCAAACCCTACTGCTGGTAGATCTTAACGTTCCCTGCTGTGTTTGCTTGAGTAAATCAAGGATTCTAACCAGGATGTGTCCAGGCTGATGTCACTTGCCCTGCCCACATTTCTTTCTTTCTATTTTTTTCAATACCACAGGTTTGTATGTATACACTTGTTTTGTACCATACACTACATCTTCCCTGGGACTTTTCATCTGTCCACTCTCTTCACCCTGGTGCTCCACATGTTCCCAATACTCCAGTGATCCATTTTCCACATAGTGTTCTGAATAGTTCCAGGTTGACTTTGTTAAACGTAGCCATGTTTTTATCAGTTTCTTCACTCTGCAACAGATTTAAGTGAGTCTGTTCAGTGTAAAGATTGTGAAATGTATTTTATGTGTTGGTTTTATAGAGTGTAGTAAAAAGCTGCACTTGTCAGTCAGCAATATTCATGTTCAGGATTAATAAGAGGGTAATCAGTTGCTGTTCCCTTTTCTCCAGCTATGACAATCCCCTGGTTCCAATTGACTGCATCTCCGCTGAGTTTGACCTGTGCGGTGAGAAGAGGCACCTGTTTGAGTTTGCTAACCCTCACTGTAACCTGGACCTGGATGAGTACAAATACGCAGACAGTTTTGAATGACGGCCACCTGCAGTGATAGAAACATCAAAACTCTCCACCGATACACAAACCCCCAGCAGAGCACAGCAAGATAGGCCACATGCAACACATAAAACACATCAATGCAGCCACATGCATGAGCTTACAAGTTCATGTTTGTGTTCTGATTGGCCAAAGAGTGTGTCCCAGGTTCTAGTTAAGATACAGTACACCAATAGCCTGGTGAAACACATGAAGAGGAAGGCTTGTGCTCGCCCGGGACCCAGCAGTGTAGAACCAGCTGTACAGAGCCTTACAGCTCCTACAGAACTCTGCGCCTGATCAGCACATGATGAGTGTTAGGACTGTTAGGCTCGTCTGTCTGCACACCTAACAAACGGCAGGTTATTTTAAGAACAATTGGAATGAGCTCCAAGTGTAGAATATTTAACACACAAATTGGCAAATGGCAAACATTCCACATATTAACCAAAGTGACTTGAGCTTGATTACATTAATGTATTTCTAGTAACGCTGTGTAGGTGTGTGAAATGCCTCGCACTCAGAGCTCCTTGAGGGGGAAAAACTGTTTTACAAAGACTGTGCCTGCTGTCTGACTACTTCACAGATGTGAACACTTGTTTTAAATTATAGATTTATTTATAAATATTTGTACATATTTATTTGGTGGTTGCTGTGTTTTGTTCGAAATAATGAGATTTATCTGAATTTTAAATAAATCTTCTTTTTCTATAAGAATATGTACTGTATAATGGTAAATTAAGCCCTTTTTTAAAGAGTTTAATAAAGTATTAAAACTTCAGACATTCTGTATTTGATGAGTGTCAAGCATCTGTGCGTGCGCCTGTGTGTGTGTCTGTGTGCCTGTCTTGTGTGTACGCAGCAGAATATTATTCCTGCAGGAGGTCAAACAGCTGCCTACTGTATTATGTTTGGTTTAAGACTAGTGAAGTTCAACAATTTACTCATGAAGTCATATTTTATATACATGTTCAACAAAAATGTAAGCCTCTATCCATATACAAATCATATAGTACTATTACTATTACTATACAAATCATCTTAGTACTATTTACCAAACATGTAGCTAGTTTTAAAAATGAGGACATGTCTATTTATTTATTAATTTCTATTTATATCTAGCCCATCCTGTACACATAGTCATAACTCATTTAAAAATGTTAATGTATTGGAAAGATGTTCCGTCTTCAGTTACATATTGGTACAATTTGCAAAGGCACCTGATCAGTCTTGACATGTATCCGATTACCTGAAGCTGAGTGAGAAGAATGCAGGCATGGTACAGTGTTTTCTTTACAATTAGTGGCACAAATGATTAATATTCAGCTGAGAATAGGATGCCATCAGGGGCTTAAACGTGTATTGCATATACTCAGTGAGCACTTTATTAGGAACACCTATACGATTACACCTATGCAATTCCACTATTGTTGCTGACCATGTGCATCACTCTATAGCCATGATCATTATCTTGTAATGGCTGCTTCCAGCATGATGATGCAGCAAGTCACAAAGCAAGTCATCTCAAACTGGTTTTATGAATGTGACAATCACCAGATCTGAAAGCTGTAGAACACCTTAGCGATGTGGCAGAACAAGAGATTCAGTTATGTCAACATGGACCATAATCTCCAACATCTTATGGAATCCATGCTGTGAATAATTGAGCCTGTTTTGAGAGCAAAGGGAGTTCCTAGCACTTCAGTGTTGCTAATAAAGTATGTGTGTCACCTGTTCGGTTGTGTGGATTCAGATTTAACTTAGATTCTGATATTGCATATTTGGTGAGATTTAGCTGTACAGCGCTATGAATGACAATTCACTCCAGATATATGCTTACTGTAGTGAATTGGACAAAAATAAATAAATAAACTGATTTATTATAACTATTAAAGAACCTTTATTTTCTTTTCTTTTTTCTTTTTTTTAATAAATGAAATTACAGTGAAAAGGTTAACATTAATAGTATACACAAGCTGTAGTTATATACAATGCAAACAAATATGTGAACATTCCTTATCTGTTTCAGATTGGTTTGATTTTTAATCATACCCAAATATTAGATATTTCCTATAAAACAAATATTGAATCTTTCCAAATATTATTTAAAACATTTTGCTGAATGAACAAAATAATGGAAGAAGAGTGGATCCACTCTATATCCAACCGTAGCGTGGATTATATGGACACTGGTAATAGTTAACCTGCAGCTTAAGCATGTAACTTTTTCAACACAAATTTTCGAATTGTCTCATTGCTTCAGAGTTTAAATATACAGTGGGTTTTAAATTGTTAAATCGATAGATACTATAAATAATTCCATATATGCCAAAAGGGGTTTTACATTTCTCAGTTCTCAGCTCAGTGTACATGTACACTTATATAAAGTAGAGAGAGGGCAGATAGCAACACCCCCCCACCACCAGCAATGTCTTCCTTTGCACTGTGATGTAGCATTAACAGCAGTCTGAAAAGATACAGTGGGCAGCTTTATATACATTCTTCCATCTTTAACTTAGATCTGGTTTATATTATAGTATAGGTGTTGGACTACTGATCGAAAGGTTTTGAGTTTGAATCCCAGTTCCACCAAGTTGCCACTGCTGGCCCCTTGAGCAAGGCCCTTAACCCTCAATTGCTCAGTAGTATAAATTGCAATAAAAAAAAAGGGTAAGTCACTCTGGATAAGGGTGTCTGCTAAATGCTGTAAATGTAAAAAAGATGCAGTGTAAAACCAATAATTAATGTCTTTAGCACCAAGGCATTACATCATTGCTTACAGTAAATCTAAAAAACTGGATGAGGTCATAATAAACATGCTGTGTCATTCTCATTAAGTTCAAATGAATGACTTAGAATAGACTTTCATGAGAAAATCAAATATCTATTTCTATTGTGTCCACATCCACTTCATCAGCAGTGACTCCTGGCTGGATATCAGCTGTTTCCCTGCTGTCAGGCTGCTCTCTGGGCAAAGTAAGATGTTCTGCAGCTCTCAGATCCAAACTGCACACAGGACAACAGAACTAGTGTCAAAAAGGACTCTTATTAATCATATGTGTAAGCGCTGTTATTATTTTAGTTCATTGAGGATATGAACTGATGGTAGACATCATGACTGGAGCTCATGCTGTCAGAACACATCACAGCTCACCTTTTAAGCAATTTGCTCCCTTTACTTTCTTGTGTAATTCGCTGATCTCCTGGAAACACACAAATGAGTTTGTAATTGTGGTCAATGACACTTTAGTGAGGACTTTTAGCTGGATATAGCAGAAAAACTGCTGACTCAGTACTGACTTGTCGTACCTTCAGATGCAGCCGGTTTGATGGAGGGCGATCTGGAGCGATTATTGAGTGAGTGCTGTTTATTAGTGTCAGAGCTGATGAAGGACACGGCGTCTTCTCCCTCAGCTGTGCCCTGGAGAGATGCTCTGTAATAGATGAGAGGCATCCAGCACTCCTCCCTGTTACTGATGCTCTGCTCACCAGCGTAACGTTGCAGATAGCTATATCTGAGGAGACAAACAGAGAAAACAGTCTGTGTTTCAAAACTGAATAGAGCTGTGCTCCCTGAGTCAAATGCCATGCTGTACTTAACACTGCGTGCTGTTTCTCTGCATAGTTGATTTACTCACATGGTCTTCTTGTCAGGTTTGAGCAGCTTACTGGAGAACTCGCTGAGAATGGTGAGGTAAGAGAGGTATGGTGGCGACGAGTGCTTTTCTGACTGCTGAACATAACCCTGGAAAACAAACTCAATGCCATCCCTGCAAAGAAAAAAAAAAAAACCACACCACCACGGTTTGGAGAGATGAATTAATTATATATGATGCCATAGCCATGTTAGTGTGCAACCTGTCTTGTTCACTGTGCTTCAATACTCCATGTTTTGAAATAAAAGTAGCCCATGATAGACCCTAAATAACACCATTACAGGTTGGACAAAGCTGTATGCTATATAATTACCTATCCCCGTTTACCTTTACTCTTCTACACTTATATACTGTAATGATTTATTATTTCACTATCTGTCATTATCTGGTTTAATTGCTATCACCACAGGCTCTAAAACATCCATACTTCTGTAAAGCTGCTTTGTGACAACGTCTGCTCTAGTAACATACAAATAACATACTGTATGAGTGGGATATATAACTGATTTTCTATCACACTGCTAAACACCACTGAATAACTGAATGTCATGGATTTCAACATGTTTATTGAATTTAAAACCACTACTGAGTTTCAGTCTCAATGGAAAGCATTGCATTTCATTCATCTGTTTAGCTTGAACTGACTGCGAAGCAATAAAATGAATCATTCAATTAGAGCTAGTAAAATATTTGTTGTTCATGACATGTAAGCAAAGTAACGTCAGATAATATGCCCTGGTAACAAAAATAACAGATTTGGTGGAGGAAACATCATTCCACCGCAGCAGGACACATGACTGTTAATGCTTATAGAATAGTAGCAAAAGAAAAGTATGTAAGGTAATGATGAATTAATGATCAGTATCAATAGCCCAGCATGTGCTGCTGTAGAGATTGAAAAGTGTTACCTGTGGATCATGGCCAGAGACTCACGGGATTTGATCTGATCCCAGCCGAAGGTGAGTGAGAAGCGTCTGGCCAGCTCTTTTATGCTGCTGTAGGTCTGTACTCCTGAAATGCACACACTCCCAGTGTCCTGCTCCTGCTTCAACCGCAAGTACAGCTGCACACAGCGAGATAAATATAATCATATAATATAAACTTAACCTCTCACAAATTACCTTTCTTATTAGTATAAATGCCAAAACTGCTCTTAATTCTCTCTCTGTCAAGACGGGTATGAACTGATAGTATTGTAGAAATTCAGAGTTCCACCTAGAATTCACATCAGACACAAATTGCAAGAATGATGCAATGTAATGTGTGCATAGTGTAAGTGCAACTTAGCATCTTTTTAAATGCTACCAGCAGGGAAATAACAACAATGCTATGCTTTTAGCAAGAAACAAACTGACCATATGTACAACGGCAAGTGGAAGAGTGAGTGTGGGGACGTCATATGAGGCAGAAGAAGAGTGAACAACATGTATGTTTGTGTTAGAATAATAAGCAGAATTAATGTAATCTATGCTACAGGCTACATAAGTATTACATTTTATGGTGCCTCTTGATGGTATGAAATGGAGAAGTAAAATTGACTCATTTCTGTTTATTGAGACATATGAGATAGGACATGTGTCAGAAGCAGTTATGCGATGAACTGGCCTTCGGTGGCAAGAGCTGATCCCTCTTTCCCCTGTCGGTCTCACTCTGTACAAAGATCTCCTATAAAGCAATTCAGAGAATGAAGGAGCTGCTAGAACATTCCACAGAGGGCATATTGGTGGAGGGGCTTTGTGTCTGTGAGATGCTGACAGCTGCAGAGGCTCATCAATGAGCATTGGACACTAAGGAACTGAGATTACTGGAACAGACGGTGGAAAGAGTTTTGTGAATGATACCTGCTGAAGGCACAGAACTAGAGTGCGTGCGCTTTCAATCTTGTCCATTTGTCGGGTGCGGTTCAGAGTTTCTTTGATAATATCACCAAAGTCATTGTAGTACTGTGAAAAAAAAGGAAAATAGCAGTGAGAGTCATTGCATCAAGGTTCTGCATCGAAGTTCATGCCTGCACAGTGATCAACATACATCTATATTATCCCCAGATCATAGATCTGCAACAGGTACCTTAGTATTAAAATATAATAATGTACTGTACATACTAGTATTATAATGTGTGTGCATGGAGCTGGGAATTTTCTAACAAAAGGATGCTAAATTGCACTGGTACCTGATGGCAAAAGGTTGGTGAACTCATTCACATTGGTAACATAAATTCACCCTTATTCTCACCTGCTCCAAGCCAACCTAACCTGTCCATCCCTTCTGAACATGCTACATCACAGGTCTTTACTGACATAAATAATTCCTGCAGTGCTGGAGTAGATGTGTGTGTAGATGTGCTGCCCTGCTGTCTGACATGGACTAGGCCCTATCAGCATTAGAGCAGGATGCTTGGCCCTCCTGCCCTCTCGGGCAGAGAGATTATGAGCCTGTGTCTCTGCTACGAAAAAATGCTATTGACCTGACAAATCTTCAATAGCATGGCCTCAGTGGCTGCTGCAGACTAGTGCACTGTTTTAACACTGTAACAGTGTGTAGTTTGAGTAGGTCTAGCTTAGCTGCTTATCCTTAAACCACCCAGACTTATAACCCGGTGTGGTTCCATCCCACACAACAGCCGCCTTTTAGCACTGCAGCATTTGCCGTTAGAAACCTGTTTGAGCGGAAGGAAGGGATCATGAAACAGGCAAACATTTTATAGCTCAAAGAAGTGAACAGTTGTTGAAGAGCCTTCCAAAAACAGGAAGTAGAGCAAATACAGGGTTACAGTTGGCTGCCAAATTTCTGTCATTTGCTTGACTTTGAAAGGCATCGTTCATTATGGCAGCTGTGTGTGGGTATACACGTGTGTAAATCAAGAAGATCAAGAAGAATGTTGATGATAGACTGCTGGCTCTGCCACAGCCAAGGCGGATGGGCATTCCAAAACATGTCGGCATGTCAAACACTCACACTTTTGTGCACACGCACACACACTCTGCAGTTCTGTACATTTTCCAGCTAAACTCATAAATTCTAAAGTAAACTGGTGTACTGATGAGAAAATGTGTCATTTTAGAACTAATACAATAACGTGATCACTTCAGCAGTAATTTATAAACTTTCTATATATCCTTCCAATAGATCCTAAATAATCAGTAACAGCTGCTGGGACCAGAGCAGAAAAATGTGAAAACCTATTTTTAATCTCGTCATTGAACTACTTTTAATAGATTTTCCAAAGCTACAAAAACAGACTTCTTTAATCTTAGTGTTTGATAATAGTTAATTCACCTTTTTATTTGCAGCTATTTAATAATAATACTTGATGACAAGTTTAAAGGAGAATAAGACAGTTGCTATTTCCTGGTGCTTGATGAGCCATACCCTCATGTAGTGCTTGAAGATCTCAGCAGCCATACTCATCTCAAGCACACCGTGCACTATCAGTTTACAGTAGGCAGCCAACAGATTCCTCCGTCTGTGCAAGTCCTCTGGCCAGCTCACAGCACCCTTACTTTCACTGCCTGAAAAACACACACATACAAAGGGGTAAAAAATGATGGTTGGAGAACACTGAGTATAACCATGCTACTGAGCTACTCAGCTTCAAAACCTATAAGTGAACGAATCCTAAACTGAGGAGCCATTAACCACATTTTCTCCCCACAGAAAAACATGTCAGGCTTTAACTTGTTCGGCCCCGAATCATCACCCTAAATTGCTTTTAATTACGTTACAATCAAAAATACCTTATATAATATTTTATAAGGGGTTATAAATTCCAGGCTGGTAAGAATTCCTCCGACTGAAATATTCATAGAACCACCCGAGTTTACTCAAGTCTTGCGACTGTTAATCAAATAACCAGTTAATGTCATGTCCTTGTTCATTATGCAGTTATGTAGTCAATATTTCAGCATATGCCTGGTTTTAAGTACAAACTCTAAATAACATTTACAGAATAATGCATAAGTATAGATGAACAGCATATGCTGTGTACTCAATATAAAATGATTTTTTTTAGACATTTAAATCGTTTATGTATTTTTCACTCATTTAAAATCACATCTATGAAAACTTTTTTCATGTATTCAGCAGTGTGTTGGAGTGTGTTCGTCGGCTCCAGGAAATCTTAACAGACAAGTTGGTCATAATACAAGTATGAAATGTAATACATTTACAGGCTGACAACATCGGGTCAGTCACAGCTTGTAGGATATTTCTATGAATGATTTTGAGGTTTTTAAACGTACTTCACAAAGCATCTTGTCATTTTGTGACTGGTTTGTAGTTCTATGCTCTCATTCTATTGTATTATATGAGAATTGTTCTTTACCTATTTAGATTTAACACCTTGATTCAGGTTAATTGGTGTTCAAATAAATGTGAATGTGAAAATCAGGTGTATTTGGTTGCAGTAAAACTAAATACATTTTCACTGCAAAATACCAAAGTAAATATTAAGAATCAGTTTGTTGCTAATTGTGCAGGCATTTAATTAAAAACATTGTAATTGTAATTAAACAGATTACTGTATGTAAAACTTCTTCCAATCTTTTGCCCTCTAGTATGATATAAAATATCCTTAATTCAGGTCCATGACTGATTTGGTTTGGTTGTGATGACTTTGGCTGTGATGGGGGGTATACCATTGTATCATTTCCATAACTAAGCAATCTGTTGTCTTTAGAATGACTTTGAATGTGTGCAAGCATCAGTCTGTACTCTACTGGCTCTCGGTGTAATGTAACTTGGAGACAGACTGCCATCTACTGGAAAAACAGCAGCAAAAGTAAAAAGTTTCTAGCGTTTATTTATCCGAGTTTAAATCAACTGCCTCACAAATGCACGTTGTTTGAAAAATGGAAAGAAAAAAAGGACATAAGGAGGACAGAGGGAGGACCGGGCTACCAGTGCTGCTGTGGCTGTGTGGGTCAGGGCTGGTGAAGACATGGTCTAGGATGAAGCCAAGCAACGCTTTCTGCAGTCTGGGTTCAAGAGTGTAGAGCAGAGGAGCACCTGCTGATGAATCCCACATCTGCATCTGGTAACTGTGTGCTACGAGGACATCACTCAAACACATGAACGCCTGTATGAGGAAGAATAACACACATTTATGTTAGACGTACTATATGGTTCAGCGAGAAGCAGAGAATACCAACTATATAAATGTCAAAAAAAAACAATAAAAAAAATTGTTTAATAATAGATGTTTAGGATTAAAATCGAGGTAGATTCAAATCCAAGATGTTCGTTTTACTTGATGAATATCTTCAATCTTTATGTATAACTTTTTATAGCATGGTCTATTATTTGGGTTAGTTTCTTTGTGGTGCTTATGACAGATCTTTGGCATATCAGAGACACGCATAAAAGAATAAAGTCCAATCAACAAGGAATTAAAAAATTACAAAGGATTACATATATGCCTCTCTGGAACACAGAGGTTTTTAACATCTCATTTTAAGTATGACGTACAGGTTTAAATGTAAACACACAGATAAAAGAGAATGGAATAAGCTGAGGTGAAGGGTGACTGTACCTGCTCTCTCACCACCTGCTCCGTGTGTGAAAGACACCGGTGGCATTTTTCACAAAAAGCTCGTAGCTGACTCCTTTGATGGAGAGCTGACTCCTACAAACACACAAAAGTACACAAAAGCAGATATTTGGAATCACAATGCAGGTTGTTCTTTCTACTTTCCATTTGCAGAAATGAAGTAACTGAGTTTTATCTTCTACATGTTCCTAATTAGTGCTGGTATATTTTAGAATAATGTGTTGAACGGATTACTTCATTTTTAAATAGTGCTTCAGCTTTTTCCATCAGCCCTGAGCAGCCCAAAATACAGTAACACTTAGTTGGCCTTATCCATCCTGCCTACAACGTCTCTGCCCTCCATTCCTCAGTCAACAAGCTTTTATCTAAAGTGACACTTTTTTTATTAGTATATACAATATTTTTGCGACAGAAGATCAGTGTGAATCATAGGAGTGAGGTGGAGACAAAGATGGCGAGAGCACAGTGAAACTAAATAATAGAATCTGATGGAGGAGTCCTCACTAAATGTGGATGGATGAAAGCATTGTTAGTAGCAGTGCTGCTGGTGCCTCATGTAAACCATTCTTTCATAATTATACACATGTGCCCGGCTCCAGGGAGAAACTGCTGTTCGAATCTCATTTCAGAGAAATGACTCATTTTAATCGTACAATATCCCAATTTTCTGCTGAACTCATCTTGTTTTCTCCCACCAGCCCCTCTCACTCAAATTCGCCCTCGTTCTCAAGTCAAATGCCACTGACATTAGAATTGCAGATTGGGCCAAAGTCACCGCCTGGGTCTCAAATTACAGCCCACGCTGGCAGTTATTGATGAGGGGGTCGGAGAGTGAAAGCACTCGTTCGGGTGCGACTCCCCCAAGTGAAGGATTTTAATGTTGCTCTCTTACCTACAGCATTCTTAATGGCCATCAATATATCTGTGTGGAAAGGTTAGGGGTCGAGAAATATGATTACCTTGTGCACCGCATGGAAACATGGGCTTAATAACGACGTCGCATTAGAGATTAGCAAAGGAGACTTCACACAAGAAGGTAGCCATTACGCCCCCTATAATCCATCACCTGAACCTTCTCTTTTTCCTAATGCCTCATGATCAATCGCAGGCTTCTCTCGATTATTAAAATCCAGTGGACACAACCCAGGGCCTTTGAGGGCATCAAGGCTGATATTTCAAATGGAATGTAGCAGAATTAAAGGACATGTTGCTTGTGATGGATCATATGGGAATTGTGTAGACACTAAGTCACACACACCTAAACGGCTTGCTTAATTTATCACTCCAACTCTACTGTGAAAATATTAGCATTCACATCTCTAGATCTGATGCCAATGACAAAGAGGAAAGAGTAGAAGCATGGTGGGTTTGAGCTTAAGGAAGAATGTCAGAGCAGCTGATGACTAACCCTGGAGGTTATGCCTTCTCCAAAGTTGTTCAGGTTCCACAGGATGCAGCAGCAGACACAGCGCAGAGCCTCAGTGATCATCTGACAGCAGGACACAGAAGACAGCTGAGCTTTCACCAGAAACAGGCTGCTCACGGTAAGAGACTGTTGTGATAAGTGATCTTACCTCTACAGGCACACCTCCGTGCTGTAACTCAACTACAAGGAGCTTAGAGACCAGCTCATATATGCCCCATTTAGACAGGTCCTGAGCACTAAAACACAATGATGTCAAGAGTATGAGAGAATCCACATGAGAGAAAAAGGGTGTGAGGTTTTTGTTTAAGGTTGAACATGTAGTAAACAATATCTAAACTTAAAAGCAAACAATAAAAAGATGGAAAAAAAAATAAAAACTTTAAAATAAAAAGGAAAAATCTATTGTTGTTTTTTTTCCTCTATTTACTGCATCAGTATGGCCAATAATGCAATTGTACTTAAAAAGCATGGAAATCCTGTTTACTCAAATCTCACTCAAAATAAAGTACGGTTGTTGATACGGTCAATTAATATTTACACAAAATATCTTTTTGTTGAAAGATTTCATGACTTCTTCAGTTCAGTGTATGTATCATTTAAGCTCCAAGTCTGTACCATTCTTCCAGAGATGGGGCTACATTTTTTTTAGGAAGACATTTCTGTCTATATATTACTAACATATTGCAAACCTGACCAGGATAAATGAGGGTGATTAATGAACAAATATGAAAAAAACATGGTCAGCATAGCTAAAAATAACATTTCTAGAAACAAGAATTGTTTTTTCCTACATTGCTCCAGTGTTGAAAACAAGCAGCTTGAGAGAGATATTCTCTCGTGTCTGTCACATCCTAAAACCTACTGCTGTGGTTCTAAATGTAAGTTTTTAATCGTTCATTTCATTTTTAATTGTAGTCTTTCTGTTATTTTCTCAGAAAATTGATCATGCTTGATTGTGGATAAAAATGATCCAGTCTTACTTGCTGAAAGCAGTTAATTTATTCAAAATGGACAGAATTTCTTCCTTTTTGTTTCCATCTCCAACAAAAGCACCATCCTAAAAAAAAAACAAGGGTGCTATTGTAGTTACATCACTCTCCCAGTCATCCTGAACCACTCTCTTGCCTTTAATCAACAAAGTCATGTAGAAATCCGTGCAGGAAATTTGAATGAACAGAATTTTTGAAATTCTTTAAGACTTTTAAGTCTTTAATGAAACGGTCATATGCATATACTGTACAATACTCACACTGACGGCCTCTCCTAAGCATGAGCCCAGTGTGTGTGTCCAGCGCTGGATGAGTTGGCCTATAGCAGAAGCTGCCAGGTGTTGCCAGTGTGAATCATTTGTACAGAGGTTATGGTACGAGCGAACAGCTGCCTCTAGTAATGCTGCGTCTGTGTGTGTATCCACTGCAGCCTCCAGCCCAGTGAGAAGTGCCTGAACAGACTAAAAACACACAAAACCGTGACATATGGTGAACAGCAGGGGCACTCTAAAATCCCGAAACAGGGATTAGTGTTTGACATTTGAATCCTTAAAACTAGGTGCAATGACATTAAAATTTACATTTATGGCATTTGGCAGACAACCTTATCCAGGGTTACTTACATTTTATACAACTGGGGGTTAAGGGCCTTGCTCAGGGCCCCAGCAGTGACGATTTGGTATACCATGAACTCACAACCTTCCAATTGGTAGTCCAACACCTTAACCACTAGGCTACCACATCCCCATTTACATTTATAGCATCTGGTAGATGTCCATATCAAGCATCTCTATCAGTCAATACTGGTTCACATAGCCATGCCTTATGATAACCATCAGCCTAAAACTTTGTTGGGAGAACAGAAACCGAAGAGCACACAAGCTATTGTTTAACCAAGTGTTAGTTTTTAATGCATTGTTTACAGACTGACAGTCATTCAATTGTTTGGACATATAAAGACAGGAGTAGGGATGTTGTAGATCAGTGTTTAAGGTGTTGGACTAGTAAGTAGAAGGTTATAGGTTTGAATCCCAGGACCACAAAGCTGCCGTTGCTGGGCCGCTGACCAAGGCCATCGACCCTTACCTCTTTGTATAAAGCTGCCTGCCAAACACCATAAATAATGAGAGTTCCTGTTTTAATTATTTTCAGTTTAGTACATATTTAAATAGATTTGTTCAAAATGTAATAAAATGCACACTGAAAGGTATTATGCAAAAGTCTACAACATGCACACAACATGTACCGAATAAACATTTCTTTAAGTAGAACTACTTAATGAACTACTACTTTTGAAATACTCAGATTGTCTTATAATTTGCAACTGAAGCTGAACAAATAATGTTAACCTTCCCTAACCCTTTTACAGGTCAATAATACCTACAAAATTAAACAAACTTAAATGACTAACCTCTGTGTATTCATCACCGCAGGTGTCCATTTGAAAGTACTGAGGTATTTTGAGGAAAGGTGTAAGTTTTTCAGAATCTTCTGAGTACTAGTAATACACAGGCAGATGAAATGATCAGAACACAATTTACAGAGTACAGAAAGAGAGCATAACAAGCACATGGGCCCATTTTATTACCTTGGATATCAGATCAGGTAACACCTTTAAGAAGTGTTCTGTAAGTTTTGCACAGTCATCTGTCTGTAACCTCTTCTCTTTTGTACCAATCACCTAAAGCACAACATCAGAATGTTCATAATCAGTCTGCTTCACACTCTACCTAAAAAACGTACACATATAGAGGTACATTGCAATAACTTATTAGCAAATATGATATTATGAAATGTCTAAAGTTAAAATGCAAGCACGTTAAAAGTACTGAGTAACAGTATTCCTATATGTGTTAATGTTAATGTTTAACTGTAGTGTCGTCAAAGCTATAAAAACATCATAATCGTTCGCTAAGCATGCAAAAACATAAGAACCATAAGCTCAGAGCAAAGACAAGGAATCTCAGGTGTGTCCCTCTATGTCTTTACAGCTAAGTGAGTGATGTGGGCTAAGTGAAGATGAAGGAAAGCAGAAGCTAACTTTCTTCCCCATGCTTCTCCCTGCTAGTAGAGGTCCCTCAGCAGCTTGCCTCACTGATGCCAAAAGAATCTCAATCACCAGAGCCTCCTCATCGCTGCTTAAAGCTGTGTAACAAATAGACACATTCATTCACACTATACGTAAAAGAAAAATAGAGAACAGTAGTGTTACAGATGCTGGACAACCCTACAAGGGTAAATACTAGCCTTGCTCTGATGAGGAAGGATGAGATGTGAGCAGAGAGGTAAAAAAGGCCCAGTCCTTCAGCAGAGACCCACCACTATCCCATAGACTGTCCACCAGATACATCACATGCTGGTGCAACTGAATAACACAAAAGAAAAGGAATAAAAACAACACAATTATAACGATAAATTAATCATTTGTATCCAGAATTTATAGATTCCTTTTTTATAGCTGCATTGTGACAAATTCCATTGTCCAAAAGTACTAAACAAATAAAATCAAAGTGAATTTACTTGAAATATGTTAATGTTTTCACCACAACATTCCTCCAAAAATCATCTCAATTCCATAGTCATCCTTATCACGTGATAGCTGCCAGACTGGGAAGGTTAAGGATGTTGAGGACGAAACTAAACTTACAGTAAACACACATTAAGCTTTCACATTGTTTTGAAGTACTGCTTATGTAGCATCAAATGGCAGCTAAATGTACATGGAGGAGACTCTAATTGCCCTGCTCTGTATATAAGAGCTAACAGATGTCCATGATTGGCTAGTGTTACTCTAATAACACTCTAATCCATGCGAGCAGGGAGGTCATTGCCATCCTTTCCAGGGAGGTCATTGCCATCCTTAATAAAGCTCTTATAGACTTTCATCCACAAACGGCTGTGATTTGGAGAGATTCAGACTTTCAGACATATGCAAAAGTACCATGAACTAACTACCTGGTTCTCAGTGTAGAACTGAATAAGGGCTCGGACTCTGGCCAGGGTGAGCTCTCTGTGTCCGTCCTCCTCTGATATTCCTGCCCTCATCACTGGAATTGTGGTTTTACTGAGTAACCTGAGGGACCATCATAAAATGCTTCATAACCTGTAGTCATATGTAGTGCTAATGAAGTTTAATATAAGAATTCTATGAATAACACTTAACTATTAAAGGAAAGTCACTTTATTAATAAACAATTGCTTAAGCATAATAGATCCTAAAGTTCGGGGTTGTTAATGGTGTAAATAATCTAGTAAATGTTAGATAAGATTAGTTACGATTTATACATGACTCTAACGCTTTATATATTTACAGTATCCTACTTGTAGCCCTCTCTATAGTCGACTCTAATTTTTTCTTCCAGACGCTTCCAGTCTACAAACATTACTGGTTTAGCACTCACTTGGTGAAGAGAAATTCGCCTGCCATGGCTGCAAGCGGTCGATGAGTAGAGTATACAAACTGAAATATGTGCTTGTAGTCTTCCTGGCTCAGCACGTCATCACAGGACCTGTCACAGTGAGAACAGTGCGGATGGTCAGCCTGTTTTATAATATCCACTATGTGTTTGAGCTAATAAGGGTTCTGGCAGAAGGTAATGTTAGAGAAAGAAAGTCTCACTGGGCAATGGCCATCAGCAGCCTCATCGCCTGCACTGCTACCTCATGGTCCTTATCCAAAATCATGGAGATCATTCTCTCCTGTGGAAAAACACCTCACTTAATTAACCTCACAACCAGGAGCAAGCATTCTCTAAATAATATCCTTCACTATCCACTATCTATCATTTCTGAGATTTTTACTTGCTAAGATGTCATATTTTCAGTGCTCCTTAGTGTCAGTCTACATCCCACCATCACCCAATTAACTTTTTCCTACAGCATGACACCCACATGTTTATTCTTTATGCTTTAATACTAGAAACTGAAACAAATGCTACCTTAAATCGACTGGTGAAAAGGTCCAATTTGGAGCTAAGATTAACATCCTGATAAAGTCCCTGAAGACCCAACACACACTTCAAGCGCACATCAGGTTGCTGTGAAAATAACACATGAAGTAAAGTAAAGTCTCTCAGTCCCCCAGAAAGAGTTGATAGATTTGCTAAAGCAGTCTAAATGCTGTACAATTACATTTATTTCACACAGGAATGTACAGCCAGCATTTGATACACAGAAATAATTTCAGTTAAAACAGTGTCTTACCTTGTCATGCATCATCCATCCTAAATATTTCAGACATGTATCATTAAGAAACACTGCATTGTAAGTCTTCATCCATACGGTTAGTTCCTCTATACAGATTGCCCTGATCTCAGGTATCACATCTCTGCCAAAACAGAACAGGCAAAAAACTTTCATTTAACATCAGGTGTATGCAAGGGGAAAGAAGATCCAAAGGAAACAAAAAAACTAATAATTAGACTACCTGTATCTTTTAAGAAAAACTCCTTTAAATATGGCATCCATCATGTCTTCTATTTCAAGCTTTCTATCCTTCAACTGAAACAGTATAAAAGTCACCCATCAGAAACCCTACATTTAAAGTATTTATCACTTCACACTTTAGCTTTAAGAAAAAAAAAAACATCGAATAGTGTCACTCACATTTACCCACCCACCCAAAATAAGACTTCACCAATGATGTAAATGATACACAGAGCAATAAGAAAGTGATGGCCTCACCTCAGTAATCTTCTTCTGGATCTTATCAAGCCGTTGTGAGGCTCGCTTGCTTGACGTCTTGGCCAGCTCAACCTCACAGAGTTTCTGGTTGTTTTCCACACTAACGCTGAGATTGAGAGCCACATTCACCAGAGCGCTGAGCAACT
Source organism: Tachysurus fulvidraco (assembly GCF_022655615.1). Classification (NCBI taxonomy): domain Eukaryota; kingdom Metazoa; phylum Chordata; class Actinopteri; order Siluriformes; family Bagridae; genus Tachysurus; species Tachysurus fulvidraco. The sequence continues at coordinate 17,617,743 of NC_062523.1, read as the reverse complement.
TTACTGCTACAAGGCAACATTAGGATGGAGAGACAAAATCGCAGAGCAAACATTTAACTCGTGTACATCTCACACCACACCTACTTTCTCCTTACAGATAGAAAGATCAGCGAGTGAGAGTCGATATTTAGAGGGTTACCTGCCAGTGTGCACGTGTGTCTAAAGGCACGCATATGTGATGCTGACAGCTCAGTCAGCAGAGAGATGAGTGTATTCAGGAGGTAGCTGTCAAAGATCACGCTATATTGACACTGTGAGATCAGCACTGAGACAAACTCACAAAAGTGAGAGCGGAACTTTTTCCAGTACAGACCTGGCATAACAAGAGGATACTCTCCGTTGTCCTATTAAAAAGAAAGGAAACGATAAGACAGGACAGGTCCGAGAGGTTTAGAGCGTAAACATTTAGCAAAAACATACAGTGCTCAATAAAAGTGAAAAAGCCCTATAGTCATAAAATGTTTACACTCACAATGTCCATGGGCCATGTGACAGTCAGTATCCATGGAAATGCCAAAAACCTTTTATACTGCAAACCAGAACCCTGTAAATTGTAATCCAAAAAGCTTTATTACTTGTCATTAAAAAGCACATACATTCTGTATCTCATACAAGAGAACGAGAAGGCTTCACACCTCATCCAGGTCTTCCACCATTTTGCTCATGACATCAGAATCTTCCTTGCTCTGAAACATCTCAGCAGTTACTACACCTAGAGAAATTGTCATTCAAAACATCAGATTAGACACCAACATATGCTGTTAAACAAAATTTGTGATGTCATATAATTTCAACCATATTCCATATTACTGTGTAGGTGTGTGTTTACTCAAATTCAACTTTTATCTTTGAGTGCGTGCCAAACGATCACACTAAATAGTACAGAAAAATTACAGACACTTACTGTACATCATAGATCATATATAATACATAGGAATACCAGTTTACCATATTATCGAAGATTTTTCTATGTGATTTGGGACAAGGTCGCTTAAAAAAATTAATGTTACAGGAGTATAGATGCCCAAAATTAAGTGCAGACACCTTGGCGATTAAAGTCACCAAATAATTACTTATATGTCATCCTTAGCTTAGTATTTAGTAGATATCTTTAAATTGATCAGAGCTGATACCAGTAACAATCAGACATCCTGTGTGGAGGACATTTAGGGAACCGAAAACCGAAGTCCATTGGAAATGTCAGGAATGAATAAGTGAATGTTTTACCTTTACATCCTGAACACTGAATGAAGAAGCTGATGAGGTCAAGCAGGGCTGGTTCTCTGTCCATAATATACGCCTCAATCCAGTCATCAACCACAGCCTTTGCATGAGAAACACAACATAGGTACTACAGTCAAAACATGACTCCAAACAACCTTAACCAAAGACAGACATTCGCCAAAAAGTAAGGATTTGTAAAACCTAGGATTTGTACTGATATTGTCAAATGTTATGGATTTATGCCTGAATAAAGGTCATGTACCTGCACGGCACTCCTGCCCATAGTGACCACCTCAAATAAGGTGAAGGCTTCCATGTCTCCATGTTTGAGCTGCTCATTCTCTGCTCTGCCCATGGTACCCTGGTTGGTCTTTGAGAGCTTCTGCTTAGCATTTTCTGAGCCATCTCTTGCTTTCCTCTTTCCTCTCTAAACAAAAAAGTATACATTACAAATAATCTTTTTTTAAGTATGAAATATGCATTCATGTGTTCTGAAAGAACAGGACTGGGAAATAGTGTATAGTTTATTTTAAAGATATAATAAAATAATGAAAAAACTAGACACATTCAGAACTTGGGGGCAGAGTGGCAATACAAGATCTACAGTAAGTCTTACCACATTCTTCTTTCTGTTTTCTTTTCTCACACCAGAGGCATGATTCACAGATGTGCAGGAAGAGACATCAACACTACTGTTCTCTCTTTAAAAATATATTCATCTTATGGTTAATTACTCACAATACACCATAGCTAGAAGTTAAATACAGCGTATTTATTATTTCTGGTTCAGTGAAATGTTTGCATATCATAATGACAAAATGGAGAAGACAAAGAAATGCTGATAAATACGTTAAAATAGGACATTTAGTGTGTTGTGAAAAATGCACTACAAAGGTTTGCATGTCCTGTTTGGAATCCTGTTACATAGCATGCCAGATGTTAATGAATGGGGTATAGACAGAGATGGTTTAATAAAACATATTTCCAAATAATTTTTCTATTGATTTTGGTTTATGTTTTTGATTGGTGTATTTCAGCAGCCACATGTCTTGCATGTCTTGTACTGTAAAATACATTTGTACAAGGTACAATTACAATTTTTTTTCAACAATACATTAGGGATGCAAACTTTTGTGCTAAAGTATATAATAAGGTCTTCTCAGGTGTAAAATTCCTGATACATCAAATAGCATATGGTCTTACTTTTGCACTGTTCTCAAGAGTAACGTTGGTTCCGCTATCATCTCTTCTTAGGTCATTTTGTGGTGCTGGCTTCCTGTTTTCACATCTTTTGATTTACTGTAGAACAAAACATGCGTTTATCAAAAACTTTGCTTCCAGTTCACTGTTCGTAAGTGCTGTGGCTGTGTAGTATTTGCTTATAGTATGTTGTGTAAGTGAAAATAATATATAATAATAAAAATAATAATAATTTTGTATCTTAATTTTGAACAGAACATTTCTCTAGTATTCATATCGTATAACTTTATTTTATTTTATTTTTTTGGAAACTATAACACCGTTCTGGGAATGTTCTATTTTGGTTTAAAAGGCAATGCTTTTCATTAATGTTTTCTCTGACAACAAAATAACATCCCAGGAACACTATGGAAAAAACAAACCTGTAACATTCTCCTATAAGAAGTTTTCAGTTTTCCAAAGGTTGCTGTTATATTATTGGGTTTTTTGTTTATTACTGTTTACAGACGGACTATTAACCATATACAGACAGACAGCTGATGCACATTTAAATACCAACTACTGTAGATATTAAAATAGTTTGTCCCCAAAAAGGTCTGCATAATAATCCTTCATGTGTCATTGTGCATTTTGCATAGCCATAAACAAACAAACAAACAAACAAATAAATGAAAAATTGTCAAATGGGATATGGAACATAGTGACTAAATGGGGAATGGGGCTGACCAAATAGAATGTTCACAAAATCCCACCAGACCCCCATAACCATCACCACCACCACCACCAGACCACCACCACCATCATCACCACCCACCACCACCATCATCACCACCCACCACCACCATCATCACCAACCACCACCACCATCATCACCAACCACCACCACCAGCACCCCCATCACCATCAAGTAATAATAAGTGACAAGTAAATAATACGCCCGAGTACTGAATACAAACAAAACGTGCAAAACAGAAACCTGGCTATTACAATAGATCTCATTGGTCAGACACACGTCAGTAAAAAGAAAGTAAACACTTGATTGGTCAGTGTAAGTGTCACTCAAGCTTGAGCTTCTTCCTTATGGTTCCCTTTCCTTTAGCGTTCACTACAACAATAAAGACGCTTGTACATGTTCACCTTCCACACTATCAAGAACACAAGAGTTTATTGAGGACGCTGTTTAACGGATGCGTTTATTTTGTGATTTTAATACTGTGATTTTAATACAGTAAATATTACAATAATTAACCGTGGGATTTCCTGCTGCTGTTTACAGACTGCTAATGCGTTCCGTTTACAATCATTAAACGGATTTAACTTCAACGCGTTTATTCTTCATGAATATCCACACACAAAGTGCTACATACAAATGTTCTTACCAGTGCTGGTGAAACTGGCCTGAGAAAATCTCCGAGAAAGATAAGAGATGGTGAACTGCGGCTGCAGCGACACCTAGTGGTCTTTCGCCTTAACAACGCCTGTGCGTGCTTTGCGGAAGTACGTCACACGGTAACACACACACACACACACACACACACACACACGCACACACACACCCCAAATAAAAATGTACTTCTGGTCATCGTAGATGGGAAATATTATGGCAATCAGTTAAAAAAAATAGTTACTGCACAATGTGATAAGATTTAACAATGGTTGCAAATCAGGGAATAAAGAGTAAAAGAGTTCAGGTTGTGATGAATAGAGCTTTAATTGTATTTTAATGAATTATTTATTTATTAATTATTAATTATCTCCATAATTGTCCATTATTGACAGTAATAACAGCGAGGTAAAAAAAATAAAAAGGAAAGACAGAAAGTGTTTTAACAGTAGTAAGAAAAAAAATAATATCTTACAGAAATCAGTAAGAAATCATATGAAATCGTATCTTACAGAATAAAAGGTTTTGTCCAGATATGTTTAGTGCAAACGTGTGTGGGAGAGAATTAGCATTTATTTTTTTTTACAATTTACCTACAAAAATCTAAAATGTTTTAAAAGAAATGTGAAAGAAAACATGTTTAAAATAGTTAGAATTCTGCCATTAACCCCTCGGACTCCAGACCTGATTCGAACGCAGGAACGTGTATCTGGTTTAAGAGCATTTATATTTACTGCATTTAGAAAACACCTTATGCAGAGTGACTTACAATTTTATATTTCACTTTATATAACTGAGCATTAAGGGCTTTGCTCAGGGGACCAACATTGTCAGCTTGGTGGAGCTGGGATTCAAACTCATGATCAGTATTCTGATCAGAACTTCTGATCAGTAGTCCAACAGCTTAACCACTAGGCTACCATATCTCGTGCTAAGGATACGCAAACCTTTGAACTTAGCATGACTACTGAATAAACTACAGCATTCATTATGGTCTGCTTCACTTTTCTGAATAAAATGAAGATTGCAATATTTTGCAATATCTTACTTACTGACAGCATACATATATATACCTCCCTATCTACTGCACCATGCCATTTGTTTCCTGTCAGGACAACTCAGAGACAAATGCCAGGACTGGACTGATTTCCTCAGTGAGCTCTTCTGTAAGTGAAGAGATGGCTGATATTAGGCTCTGGGTTATTTGTGATACCCTGTTAAAAAAAAAAAAAAAAAAATGGAATTTCAGTTTGTAGAAGTAGTAGATGTTCATCATCAGGACGTTGTCAGTCATAATTGTGTGTTTGATTCGTTTGTTTATTAACATTCAGTAAGCACTTTATCCTGATCAGGGTCGCGATGGATCTAAAGCCAATTCTGGGAACACTGGGAATTAGGCAAGAGGATTCTAGTCCATCAAAAGATGCCTTGCATGCAGAGCCGATCCTGACCTCCCTGGGGCCCTAAGCAAAATTCTGCTAAGGGGCCCTCCTACCTGACCCGTGAGCCATGTAACCTATTTGCCACACATTCACACTTGACACCCCACTGCTCCCACTACAAACCTCCCTCTTTTTAAAAAAGTTTGCTCCATCTCTCAGTCAAAGAGTAAACCAGTACAGAACTAAATGAGGTATAAACAAATCTTTATTGAATAGAATTTTGAGTTGAATATTAGCAAGTGAATTTAAATGTAATTCCTGATATTCCTCTTAATATTTACATTTTAAGTATTGACAATTGAATTCTTGATATCAAAAATCCATATCATGTGAATGTATAAAAGCTAAAATGGCTTGCCATACCGTATCACTGTGTTTTATAGTATGCATGAGAGCAATACTTGATCTCTGATGGTTATTATTTACTGAGGGATGTGCATTCATATTGACCTGGCATTATGCCCATTTCAATGTAAATCCATTGGTTTCCATATTGCATTAACGTTGTTGTAACTTTTGATTGAGAGACTATAAATATTGTCATTTAGGAGTGCTATCACGCTACTTTTTGTACTGGTCCCCAAACAGATGTTGCTGCTGGAAAGTGCGCGTGTCATTTCGTGCACGATTGCACGCGCATATGAACGCATGTTCATGAGCGGTTATCGAGCTGCCGTTTATAAACACCTTTGCCCTTGGGCGTTTTTCACGCGAATGTTCACGCACAGCTAATTTAGCTAGTCAGATAGAGACTAGAGAGAGATTCACATCAACTTAATGTGAATCAACGCTTCATATTGTCATCTAAACAGTAAACATTAACACGCGCTGTAAAATGAGGCAGGGGAGGCGGGGCCTTGCGTAATTTGCGGGGCCCTACGCAACCTGCGTAGTGAGCGTATAGGGCCGATCGGCTCTGCTTGCATGCACACATTTACACACACATTAAACCATAGAACTGGGTTGAACCTTACACAGACAAGAATGCTTTGAAGCTTCACATAGACAAGAATTTAAGCTCAAGATTAACATAAGAAGCTGTGAAATCGCTGTCCCACTTTGTTGCTGGCCCAAAAAGACCCATAAAAGTGACATAAAACAATAACAAACGTAACACACTTACAAGCTGACATACTGGACTGGTAACTGTGGTTCTTGCTCGGATCCTTCCTCTTCTACTAAAGACATCTTTATCTGCCTAAAATTGGCTTCGTTGTCTTTCTTTATAGCTGACAATACATACATGGCAATACATCTTTGAAGCTGTTAGCACTTGCTGAAAAACAAGCCAAATATGCAAATAAGGAATAGCAGTACACGTGACTCATCTGAATGCAATTACCTGATCTTTGACAGAATAAACAATTAAATGAATATTAATGTATTTACCGAGTGGCCAAGTGAAATCAAGCACTAAGTTTGTGAATAAGCTTATGAAATCATTTGTGGCAAAAAATGTAACTCACATATACTACAGCAAGCTGATGGGCAATATATTTGTGTCTTCTGATGTCCTTCACATCATTGTCTAGTTGCTGACTAAGCCTCAGCAGTTGGTTTAGTCTCACAAGGTGAGGGAAATAGCCTTTAAATGGAATATCAATAAGTCCTTAAAACATAACATGGCCAGATTTCATCAAAAAAGCATAATGTGTTTTCTTTCTTTGTCTGTTTACAAGTGAAGCAGCAAATCACCATCCAATACTGGTCTCTCCAGCATATCCACAGGACTTCCATGGATTATGTAGACTTCTACTCGAGGGAACATGAGAGACAATCCTGCACTGTGAAGTTCTGGTTGAAAGGAAGAAGGCATTATCCTAGAGCAGGCTAAATCAAGAAGACACTGTTTACATGATTTGGTGAGTTACCTCCAGCAATGGTGCAGGTTTGGGCAAGTGTTCAAGGCACTGCTTCATCTGATCTACAATCTCAGCACCTGTGTGCAGTGTGAAGAAAGCAATTCAAGTCTAGAGCATTCCTGGAATCTCTATCCTGTGAACCATGTTAAATAAATCATGGGAAGCTTACCTTGATTCTGAAAAGTTTCCGATCCCTCAGGACTCATGGCAAGTTTTGACTGCCCCTACAAGTAACACACGTTTGTCAATACATGCAGACTATGAAGAAATCTTCAGAAGCAGAAGGCTTACCAGATGGACCTGAGCTCTCACAAGGAGGCTGAGTTGGCTACGGAGACACAGCATGTCTAATGCTACCTGCTCTGGGCTCAGGTGAATGGGCCTCAGCGGCTTCTTCAGATAAACCTAGACTGGACACCGGCATGTAGGGTGCAGAGAGATGCAACAAGGATAATCACACTTTAACATTTTAGATGAATAAAGTGTAAAACAGGAATGCAGTAACTCATTAAACATCATTTAAATTTCCTTTTAAACTTAGACCTAAAAGCTCTACTAACAAATCAGTAGCTCACATACACACACGCGCGCGCGCTCTCTCTTTCTCTTTCACACACACACACACACACACACACACACACACACACACACACACACACACACACACACACACTCTCTCTCTCTCTCTCTCTCTCTCTCTCTCTCTCTCTCTCTCACACACACACACTCTCTCTCTCTCTCTCTCTCTCTCTCTCTCTCACACACACACACACACACACACACACACACACACACACACACACACACTCACACACACCTTTGAACCTGCTGTCATATGCGCATGGTTGACAAAGTTGTGCTGATAAACTGACAGCTGTCATCCTTGCAGCTCTGTCAGGATTTTGCTGTTGAAAACCTCTTTATGATCCCTCCATCCATGAGACATAACCGTCCACCGAGAGCATCATCCTTTCCAGACATTTTTCTACGTTTAACTGGTTTTAAATCTCAAACGTATCCCGCGGAAAAGCCATTTAATTCTGGCTCTAGACAACAGAGACAGATGACGTAATCACCTAGACAGGTGCACAGTTGCCAGGTGCACGAAAATCCACACAGCAGAAGATATTTTTTACTTGCAACTGTTGCGTTATACACACTTGAAATTAATTATATGTCTAATATAACACATAATTATTATAAATATTTATTCTTTCTGTCACGAAAACTCTTCTCACTCCTACCAGAAATTAGCTGGATATAAGTGTTGTTTTGTGTATTTAATAAAATGTAATTATTCACATGGTTTATTTATTGAATAATGTGTATGCATCTTATTTTAGTATATATTTATCTTAGCCGTTGAATTCTCTAAAATATGGGAGAAATACGCAGTCAGGATCAAGGAAAGCTGTTTGTGGACATTTGATCGTTGTAATCCACCATTTCTCAAACTGGTTGAAACAATTGCCTTTTATACTTTTTTTCCTTAACTGGTGCTAAGAGGCCCAAACATCTAGCAAAACAATGTCACTGAGAACACATGATGTGCTAAGGTTAACGCAGAAGTACTTGAGTGCAACCAGGGGCGCCACTAGCAATTTTGAGCCCCATGAAAGAAAATGAGACAGGGCCCCCTACCACAAATATTTCGCACCAAACATACAAGCCTCTGGGGGCCCCAAAAGTGCGTGGGCCCTTAGTTAGGAATCATCCTAACTTTCCCCTCCTTAGTGGCACCCCCAAATGCAACACTGAGTTCACTAATGCTCTTGTGGCTCATTAATCCTCAAATCCATGCTTCAAAATCTAGTGGAAATCATGACGAATACTATTACAGCAAAGGGAGACTAAATCTCAAATGCGAGACTTTGTGCAATAACTAGTCTGTCCTGTTAGACTCTAAATGCCAGAGGTGGAAGTAAGTTTCAAGTCATGAATGTCAAGTCAAAGTCGAGTCTTTTTTTAATATATGTCAGGCAAGTCTCAAATTTGTGACTTAAGTCTGACTCGAGTCAAGTCATATGATTCGAGTCCCCCATCTCTGCTAAATGCCCTATACGAAGTGTAACACAAGAACAAATGTTGCTCTCAGAAGGTCATGTGGATAATCAACATGTATATTTAAGTTCTTAAAATATCTGTTTTCCTTTTGAAACAAAACATCTTAGAGAGAAAGCCCTCATAAATTCATATTAGGGCTCAAGTGGCCTGTAAATACCAATCTGTGGGAAAGTCAGTAAAACTAATTCAAATAAGTCAAATTCAAGCCAGATTTCTGGATAAAACCCATCATATTGTTAAAAAATACTCTGGCTTTGATATTTATTTAAGGAACCTCTAATGTTTACCTACCAGACATACATGTTATAAAGGATGATATAATCGACATACTTAACAGGTCTTACTCAGACACGAGTACAATCACTGTTTAGCCACAACATAAAAATACAGTTTTCAAATGGACTCAGTAAGCATTCATCATAATCTTATCACAATTTAATAATATTATTTCCTTCAGCATGCAAGATGGTGAGTAATGACAAATACCAGTTTCAAATATTTATTAAACAGTAATAAAGACAGAGGTATAGGCTAGCATCAGGATTCAAATGCAGTCATCCAAAAATAGGGCTTCTTCTGAAAGTTTGGTACAGTCTATACAGTGTTCAGGTTGACCGCAATAATGAGTGGTCAAAGTATTTGCCAGTTAAAAAAAGAAAAAAGAAAGAAAGAAGAATTAAAGGAAAGGATATTAAATAGTGTCATCAAAAAGAATTCATCCCCAATATCAACACAGTATTGATAGCTTGCATTATAAAAAAAGAATGAAATTCCCCCCCCCAAAATGCTTATTTTCTTAAAGGCAGACATTAAAATAATATATAAAAAGCATTTACAGCTGAGGGTAAACAAACCTATTTTTTCTAATTTCAAACTTTTATTTAAGAAGTGCACCAGACAAAAATAAACTGTTCTTTTCCTTAATTGTGTCCTGAATTTATAGATGTATGCATGGCACGTTCACAGATGCACTGTCCTTCATTCAGTTACATACACTCATAATGAAGCAAAACCAAAAAAATATTCCATTCCATCATAATTTCTTTTTCTTTCTTTTATGACAGAACTTTGTACACCTGAAGAAAATTTCTGTGGCTGTATGTAAGAGCCTGGACCTGCATACAGCTTGCCTTTACTCAGTGTGTTCCCAGTTTGATCTGGAGAAGCTGGACTGAGGTATCTTATGGCCGTGCACCAGGATTCAGCGTCAGGTTAGCCATGAGTTCATGAACAGAGGCAAATATTGTACATTCTCCTAAAAGAAAACAGATTTATATGTCATTAACTGCATAGGCTATGCAATTAAAATGAACTAAATTATATATTTAAAAAAAAAAGAAGAAAAAAAAAAAAGAGTTCTTCATATCCTATCAAAACAATTGAATTAAAAAAAGTTAACAAAATAGCAATAATATACTGATGCTGACAAAGTCACTTCACACAGCTCAATAAGTAGTACAAATAAGAAATGTATGGAACCAGTGAAGTTCATTATCATATTTAACATGAACACAATGCCTGTTCCATAAACACAATTTCTTGTTATTTATAAGAGAACTTGAGCTATACTTGTACACCTTTAATAATTATTTTATCATAATTATTATATCATAATCATCATTCATAAGTTTAGATTGCTTTTTGATACAAACCTAAGGAATAAATGAAACAACATGTACAGTAAAACAAGTCACATGACTTGAATACATACCTGGTCGAGCTGGGTGATGCTCATTAAACCTCCTGAGGATGGTGCTGACCATGAGAGCAGCGGCTCCAGAAGAGCTGTGTTGTCGAGGGATGTCAGCCTGCTGTGTCAGCCCTGTGGCCATGTCATACACGATGGGCACAATGATGCTAATGGGCTCCTGAGGTACCGGTACTCTCTGGGTCAGCTGGAGCTAAGGACAAAGGAACTTGGTTATTCAGAAGTTTCACTGACTGACAGTAGATCTTCTTTTAGGTAACTCGACTGACAGTAACTAGTCTTTTCTCCATTATTTTATTCTGATTAAGCGTCTCTTTTCCTCTGGAAAGTGTAAGGATGATATAAATCACAGCTTCACTGGTGAGTTGAGTCATGACAATACTTACAAAGAAAAGCATTTTGGTCTTGAGCACTACAGCGATAGTTCCTGGAGGAGCGATGGGTGGAGCGCTGGGTGGGATTGTCAGACAGAACTGAACATTCCACTTTAGTTGGGCTGCTTGGTCAGGGAACTGCAGGAGTAAAAATAATTAAAAGGTTATTGAGAATTACAAAACAAAAACACACACACATGCACCCAGGTTGTAGCATACAGAGTTCTATACTCTCTTACCAGCTCAAGCTTCATAATTCGAACACAGTCTCTGAGGATGTTGGTGGGAGCCCCCAACAGTTTTGTAAAGGCATTTAGAGTGTTGTACTTAAAGGGTGGACCTGCAACCTAAAAAAAAAATACATGGGACAAGAAATTACTTATAACCACTTACAGGGCAGTCTTAGCCAATCAAGGCTGGAGTTTGGCATAGTGTACATGTTATTGGAAATCACTTCTTATAAAACACTATGGTTAATATGCTGGTTAGGTGTTAATCAGGGAAATGAGTAAACCGTGCTGAACTCTACCACATGAAGATCTAAGACCACAACCAAGAACCTTTTTGGTTAATTTATGAACTTAAATCACAGAACAGACGGTTTTAATTTAGTCCTCTGAAATGGTCTGAACAGGAAATAGCTCGAGACACATTAGATTAATTACGTTTCTACAGACACTCGAACTAAAATAGTCAAGATAATTGCTTAATCTACAGATGACATCCTCTGGAATAAGGCTGGGGAGGATTGTCTTACCCTGGTCTCAAAGAACTTCTCCAAAACTTGCAGTTCTTCTTGTGACCAGGGACCAGTGTTCTCCGGCGTGACTTTCAGCTGTAGGGTCTGGTAGCTCTTTGGGTTCAAAGCCACCCGACATTTCAGCACTTCTGTCTTAAACATGATGACTCCTGGCTCATTGGAGTTCACAATAGTGAGCTATAGAGAGGAGAAAGAGATGGTGGCTATGTACAGATATAGGAACATGCACAGACAATTTTCTCAGACACAGATTAAGCCTTATAAGTTATTCAAAAGAATGATCATCATAATTATCATTATTATCAGCTTATAACTGTGTGTGAAAAGAAGTCCAAAAAGTGAAACATGTGGAAGCACTGGAGAAAAAAAAATGCCGTTGAATCTCATAGTATGTGCTCTCTACAAAATAAAATAATTTAAAAAAAAAACAGCACAAAAAGTGATGATTGAATATACTTATGAAGGCAGTAATTTTCTCCATCACTAGACAAAGTATTTAATCATAGGGTGACACCCGCTCCTTCGTTCCCAGACGACCAAGAGCATAAAGCAGGGGAACTTACATTGGGTTCTAGCTGGATGATCCGCTGCAAATGCCTCCTCATAATGACGGAGCCTAGGAAGCGCTCAAGTGGCGAACACAGGTAACTTCCAGCCAGCCCTGGCACCAGGCACATGGTGGGTGAGGGCAGCAGTAGCACATGCAAGGCATTGTGTGTGAGGATGGTGGGGATGGAGGCCGCCCATGAGCGCTGAGGTAGCTTACGAGGTGGAGGCATACTAGTCGGCATCACTTGGGAACCTACGCACACATGGAATCAACATTATTCTGTCAAAAGAGCCATTATGTCTGACAAAGAGCCATTGGGAAGAATAATATTCTACTCAACAAAGTAACACTTTGTCCTCCATTACTCTTAAGAAAAGCCGTCTGCAGTGAACATATCAGGTTTATAATTAGCTCAGCTGGATTTTGTGTTTTACTCACTGGTCCCAGCACGAGGAGAGTGTGAGGCATCTGGAATGGGCGAGTGGAGAGAAGGATTACCAGGTGACATGCCGTGGATGCGTGGGGAAGGACCGGAGACTTGTGGAGAGCTGGGCCATGTGCCAGTCCTCTGGCTGGGAGACACCATGGGGTACGGGGAACTGGGGTCCAACGCTCCTACAGTGCAATCAGAGTACAGCCTGATACCTCCAAATATTTGTGTTACTCTCAGTGACACTGAGAGTAACACGATCTGTAATTAACTTGCTTATTAATTCTTATTGTCATGGTCAGATTTGGTCTTTACATTAAGGTTAAGTCCTAAGTGATTAGATAGAATTAGACTCTGAATGTTACAATTTTGAATAGACTAAAAATTTTACATGTGTTACATAATAAATATTTCTAATACATTAGAAGAAATTGTGCTTCATGTGGGTGAATCAAATGAAAACCTTTTTATTTTGCATTGTTTAATGCAAATAGGGGTCACAAAAACAATCTCCTGTACATTTCCTTTGACTCACCCACATAAATACATACAAAAAAAGAATGTGACAAAGTGAATTTAATTCGATCATCTTTCATTATTTATAAGCACTTAATATGAATCAGTCCTATAACATGCATGTACATAAAACAATTTTTACTAAAACAAAATTCACATATTACTAAAACAAGAAAAGAAATTAGAAGAAATTAGTATCAACAGCCAAACCATCACCCAATCAGTGTCCATTCGATCTCATTTGTTAATGTTAGTAAGAAATTAGCCCCTGCACCAACATTGCTCACACAGACATCCCTGTCAGAGCCTAAACAGCTCTCTCCCAGAGCCTGCTGAGGGCTGCTTCTCAGTAGCGAGAACAGCTAAGGCCAGCTGAAGCCATTACTAAATGAATGCTGCCCCCTCTGACACTTACCATGTGGGCTGGCAAAGTTGGAGGTCTGGCCCATAGAAATGCCCAAAGAGGAGGGAGACGGAGTGGGCCCAAAGGGCGAAGGCGCCCGCAGAGCTCCACTAGGGGAACTGGCTGCATGGATGTTCCCTGCACACAGTCAACTGATGAGAAGTCTGTCTCTATCACTGCTGTTCTCTCACACACAAATTCACAATCTAAAGCTGAAGCAGGACAGCCCTATGATTGAGATGAGTAGACAGGCACAGAGCAGTGAGCATGCTCTGATCCAGAATTTTATGTTCATGGTTAATGATGTGAATATACAGAGACAAAACAAAATCCGGCATACATGTCTGCACAGTGACAGTTTAATGTGTGCGTAGCACTTGCAGCATGTGGTAAAATAACCATAAGCACTGCTTTCTTTTTAATCCCAATGCAAAGCCAAGCAGGTATGGGGCATAGTTATAAAAAAAAAAAATAATAAAAAAAAAAAGCAGAACCACATACTGCACCTGGCACTGGGCTTACCCGGTGAATGCGTTGGCATCATGGAGGGTGACGGGGCCACACTGCCGTGGTAGGGGTTGTTTGGAGAAGTGAGAGGTGGGTAGACCCCCTGGCCTCTGATTGGCTGTTGAGGTTGCATGTGGGTCATAAGTGTGTCCATGACATCAACACCAACTGGAGAGGGTGGATTGTCATCCTCATTGACCGAACGCCGCCGTGCATCCTGGTTGCTGTCCACAAACATGTTCAGGAATGTCTACAATAAAAAATTTAAATTAAGAAAAATTTAGCCAATGTAATGTAATTTTCATTCATCTGACCATCACAGATCATACATCATGAAGTGAGCAAAAATATGTGAATTCAAAATCTGTATTGAACATCAAGCATTGCCCTGTCAAGCCATTGCTCATCAGGCCACATGAACTCTAATGTAGTTGTCTATGATCATGATAAATTTGATACACATTTGGTGAGCTGTGTACCAAAATCTGCTATGTTGGGTATTGGAAAATAATTATGGGCATTTATAAAAAAAAAAAAGGGCATTTATACCTTTAGTCCAGGAGCTGGATAGAAGCCCTCTACGATCTTGGTGTTATCAAAGAGGCTGTAGGCACCATCACGGATGGCCACTACGCCTCGACTGCGGCAGTAGATGTCTATGCAGTACATGTTGCGGAACGCCAGACGGATGTGGGTGGGGGATTGTGGTAGGATGGAAAAGCACTGGTAGGCTGTGTTGGTCCTCTGGGTAAGACCGAGCATGGGCACAGTTGGCAGTTTGTTGATAGCATTCAAAGGGGCCTGTGTGTCTGACAGTACCTGAGAGAGCAAAGAAATATTTATGATTTAATCTCACTTATTTTAAGGTGCAGGAACTTGGCTGGAATATTGCCAGTGATCTATAATCAATTTAAGCTTAATGCTGCCAGGAAGTATTGTAAAAGTTCATATTCTATGCTGCTTTGTTCTATCTATACTGCTCACAACACTCAGAAATTATAGTATGGCTGTTCAGTCTTTCTCCACTCATGGAGATTTCAATTTTAATTTCAACCATCAATGAACATCTCTAATAAATCTAGGTCTGCACTAGCATTTTGAGTATTATCGTCAAATTCAAGAGGGCATCTTCAATAAAGTTTTAGCACATTTAAGTACACACAAAAAACTAAAATGGACCTGTAGTAGCTGCACCACACTGGGGGTCTTGTTGAACATCTCCTGGAGCTGGTGGAGGATGATGTTATGGCAGTTGCTGCAGCCTGAGTTTGGTCCAACCGTGCCTAGTGCAAGGTGGAAGCGTTGGGTTGCAGAGTTCCACTGGATTGTTACCTTCAGAGGTTAAATCATGTTGAGAATTACAGGCAACTCAATTATGATACTACACACATTAGCCATGTAGAGAGATAAAAAGTGAGCATCCAGTTCACCATCATATACTTACAGAGCTGCCTTTTGTGTTGCCATAACACAGGACTAATTTCCGATAGTTATACAACCGTATTTCAGAGAAGAGACTCAAGTAGGAGGGCATTTCTACAAGGGGGAGGAAAGTTAAGACAAATTTAGTAAACTCAATACTATGGACGGCACAACAGCAAAGCAAGATCCCTGCTTCAATCCTTAACTCTGGCTCCTGTCTGTGCAGAGTCTGTGCACATGTTCTTCCTGTGGTCTATACTAAGTTCACTGGTTTACTACTGCCTTCCAATAAATGAGTGAAATTTGTAAGAGTGTGTGTGTGTGTGTGTGTGTGTGTGTGTGTGTGTGTGTGTGTGTGTGTGTGTGTGTGTGCGTGTGCATGGTGCTCTGTGATGGATTGTACTCACCAGGAACAGCACGTGAGAAGTCCAGCACACACTGATACAGCTGGCTGATGCTGTTCCAGTCATTCAGGAACATTTCTACCACCTTCCGTCCTCCCACGGGTTCCGACAGCGGGTTCTCGTATGTCAGGTACACATGTCGTGTTGAGGCTGCATGGGGACATACAGAGGGACTCATAACTGCTGAAGCACAAACCTTTCCATTTATGCCTGGTTCCTGAAAGTCTTGACTGACACGTGATCAATAAAGGTTTATTGTAATATAAATTAACCCCCAAGACCAGTGAAGCTGTACATAAAAAGAGGAAGGAATAATTGATTCTCACCCTGTTCTTTACTTGATGTGCTGTTGAGGGGGCAGTTGGCAAAGACCAGCTCTGCCACCCATGTGCGGTTATTTCGGCCCTGCAATCTGAATGTGCAGTCCAGCAGAGAGCGGTCCAGAGCCTTCCTCGTCTCCTCACCCACACCTTTCGCAGGTGGCACCCTGAGAGGTGAGGAACAGAGGGATACATGATGAAAAAAAAAGAAGGCAATAAAATCTAACAAATATTGGCATGCCTATGAACACAGTTAAGTGCTTCAACAATAAAAATAAATATTAGTATATGCTTCTACCTTAAATGCACACTCCATAATGTTAAGGATTTTATGAGAGGCTCACCTGAGAAGACGAATAGCATGGCTACATCCATCTCCTTCAACCTGGACCCCTTGATGAGGAATCTCCATATTAGACAGCTGAAGACAAGGACAAATAAATGATAAATATTAGAACATGCCCATATGGTTTGTAACGTAAAAGGATTCCAACAGAATTCTAGCAGGTAAATCTCCACTGTACCTCACAGCGCAGGCCAATGAGAGGCATGTTGGTGTCACACATTGCTACCAGGTGAGCCAGCTCCTTATTGAATGCACACATCTCCCCTGAGCGCTTTGGCTTTTTAGGCTCAGGAGCACCCTGCTCCACTGACTGCAAAACAACATCCAGTTCAAAAGTTTCTCACATGGAAAATCTAATAAATAAAAATATATTCTAAAACATATAAAACACTACCCAATTTTTCACCCATATACCAAGTCGATCAAGCTCTTGTGCATTGGAGTTACAGTAAATGAGTAATGTAACTAACACACAACAAAAGACTCTTACAGACACTAGTAAGTTTTTTTTGGAAGATTGTCTAATAAATGAATAATCAGATTTTGAAGATGTTTTTATACAAAAAATAAACAAAAAAAACCCTCCTTTTCCCCCCTATGAAGGTTCCAAAGAAAGTGAGGTGAATAAAGCAAAAATTTCTATTCCCCATCCTTTTAGGATGTTTGCTAATCACACCACACTGCTCACATCCTCTGGTTCACCTTCACCATTAACACTTATTTATTAAACTTGTCTTTTGATCTTTTTCATGCTATTTGAAAATATGCTTGGCAAACTCCATGCTTATAAACTGTTTGTGGTATCACGGATATAAAAGAACACTGTTTCGACTTTCTAAAACGTTGCTCCTTGCTCCAGGAAACATTAGACCAGGGCAGGAAAATCGGGCAAAATTCGATTTTCCTTTGCAAATGATTCCTTTTTAAAAGACTTCTGTGTAAAAAGACAGAAAACTTTATTCTGAAACCAAGTACCCACCTTCCTCTTAGTGCCAGGCCTGGTCAAGCGGCCGGGGGAAAGGTCCTGCACCAGCTTCTCAAGGTCGGGCTTGAACTGCTGCAGCAGCAGGGCACAAGGCAGCCCGTCCTCCCCCTCTGGGTGACTCACTGACAGGAAGTAATATTTATACTGCAACTCTGTGGGGTTGTTGGGGATGTCAAACATTTCAACCACCTGAGAAGAGAAGAGCGGCAGAGCTTTAAAACCATAAGGCAAAATAAAACTATTCTTCCAGCTGATTTATATCTAAACAGACTTACAATGTAGTATTGTGGAAGACGGGTGAGCTTGATGAAGAGGCGGTGTTTTGTAAGGTTGCCCACAGGATGAGAGGAGGAGTTTGATAAGTGGAGAAAATCTGTGCACACTGTGGGTAGATGTTTTACAGACTGTCTGGACCGCTGCTCACCCAGCCAGAATCTATTCAACAGAAAAATAAACAACAAACTTTACTTCAAGACAGCTACTGTATAAGGTCAAAGAACAATTTGCATTGAAGAGAAACAAACGCATGCTTTATAATGCTTACTTCAGCTGCTGTAACCATGTGATGATGCGCTTCATGTCATCGTTGATGGTTTTCTCAATGTCATCCAGCATCGACTGATCTGCAAGAGAGACCCACATTATCCAATAGTGGAGTGGAGTGTGCTGGGCATACAGTCAGAAAATATTAGTAACTATATAGAATGCAATCATTTTTTTAGAGGTGAAGGGTTTCAACCGATATATGAACTTTGTATTGCAAAGGGATGGACTGTAATTTCAAAAAAAATTCCTAAATTTGCTAAATTGAGAAAAAGTCTAGTAATGATTTACCAGACTTATCCAGTCCTGCTCACCATGCAGAGGTTTGTTTAGAAAGAATTCTGCAATCAAATTTTAATGCACCTCTTTGTTTTCATTAAACTCAGCAAACATTTACATCTATTCCACACATCCAACTTGCCAGAAATGACAGCAGTACCAACTATTTTTCTTATTAATTATAATGCACTCTCCTAAAGAACAATACTTTTGCTTTGATGTATCAAAAAAAATAAAAGATATGATTCAAATAACATAAAAGCCATGAAAATAAAGTGATTTCATCTCTTTAGTTTCATACCCTGTTTAATGCTGTACAGTATATTATACTGCAAAAGACTCTAAATGGAGTTTGCATTATTAGCATAAAGGCCTGACATGATCTGGATTTCAGTTCACATTACTCAGGCGTAGTTCAGAAAATGACACTTAGTCCTTATGACAAGTAGTCCTTAAAACTTTTCTGAAATTTCAAAAGAACTGAAGTGTCATTACCCTTATTACTACTTATGTAGCTCAATACAGGACAGACAAAGAAATTATGAGTATTATATAATATAAATAAATCGAAAACAATCTGGGAAAAAAAAAAAAAAGAAGTGCTTACCAATTCCATACATCATTGGCTGAAACATGCCTGAGTGCAGGTCAACAAATATATGTAGACACTCGGACCTTCCACATGGCTCCAGAATAGGAATAACAAGAGTAGGAAGAGCAGTCTCAATAAATGCTGCAGTGAACGAACACACACACACACCGGTTACACACTTGTGTACGTTGTAACATTGTCAAACACGTGTAGGAAAAGGTTTCCTGATCAATAGAAGCACCGACTCTTACAGTTGTCACTGGGATTGCTGCTCTTCAGTATGGCTTTGAGTTCCTGCAGCTTCTGATGGGAACGGGCATGAACACTGTCAATCAAAAGCTTTTCCACTGAGAGGTGGTCAATCTGCATTGGAAAAAACACCAATAAAGTCATCCGAATAGAAAATAGAGCGTACCAGTGCAGTTCTACAACAATCTAGAATACACACAGACACAAGAGCACAAATCTTAAAATTCCGACAACTCTAATACCTTCATGGCTCTTTCCATTAATTTGGAATCACAGGCTGGCAGCGGAGGCTCGTGGGAAATCTGCAATGGCTTCGATCCGTCTGTTTCGTCGATCTTGATGCTGACTTTGTGCACTGATGCTGTACCTGTCTTACGACCCAGCACCTGTTGACTGAAGAGCGCAAGATAATGAGCTACTGTTACTGATCAGTGAGCCTTCAGAGGGTTTAACATGAGAGTTTCTTACTTCCAGACAGCCAGGGTGAGGCACTTGGCGGGAAGGTAGCGCTCCACCTGCACTAAATCTCCCCAGCGCTCTCTGATCAGCATCAGAGTCTGAGAGTGCAGCACCTCCAGCTGAAGGGAAAGGCAAAACGAATCTGATGGGAACAGTCAAGGAATAAACAAAGACGGTTTTGGGTGAGTAAAGACAGGGCAAATTTGAACACAGAAATCTTAAGCAGGGGAGCCCGATTTTATTCGGGAAGAGTCGGTGTGAGTGCAGATTTTCATTCCGTTCAAGCAGAAGCTACACCTGAGTCTACTGATTAAACAGGTGGAATCAGGTGCGGCTCCGGCTTGATTTTAATGAAAACCAGCATGAACACCAGCCTTTGCGGAGAACGTTATCTGATTTAAAGCCTAGATCAATGCCTGTGCATTGTGGATTCCCTGTGCAAGAGCTTGAAACTAGGATGTGGCTAAAGGATTTCAAAATTTTATACTTAAAAATTTACAATAAACTAACATTAACTCTAAAGACCACAATTAAACATTATCACAGCTGCACTAAGTCAAAAGGGCATTGAGAGAAAGCAAGCAGCAAAAGTGCTTACTGGAACGCAGTTAATGCCTGTGCTTTGCACACAGCCCCAGATTATCAATAGAGAACCTTTCACAGCAACGTCAGCCTCACTTGGCTTTGTGCCCACTATCATAATGTGTGTCCAGCACCACTGTGATTAGACTACACAATTTCGTTTGTATTACTGTATTAGACTAAAGCTGAAATAAGAAATTTAATAAGTAATAAACCTAACAAGTGCACCACTGAGGGCTTTATTCCTCTTAAACCACAGTAATATGGCAATGATTTCAATTTGTAAGAGATTTAAAAGGGTAAACAGGATACTTAAACTATTTTAATGTACTAGAGAGAAAGATAGAAGGGAAAAAAGTATGCTGAAAGGATACGTAGGCAGTTGTACATATCCTGGAGTGGCTTTTCATCTGCACACAGGCGTGACTGTACTAGCTCATGGATGAAATTCACCTGCATGCTGTGCACCAGAGACCGGCCATCTGGGATAGAGACAGGATGCTTCAGTATATGTAGCAGTTCTAGAATATATAATAGCTTTCTCTGTTATAAAAACGTGAATATAAAAAAAATAATAATACACACCGCCTGTCTCCTTGTCCTCAACCAGGATCTCCAGTTTCAGTAATCTCCACGGAATCTCTGGGTCATCTCCCATGACTGTTAACGTAGCTTCAAACTCCCCCTCCACCCGGAACTTCACCCGGCCGTTAGCTGATTATAAACAGCAGCAAATAATATTGAGATCATAATCATATTAATATGAAAATTTTGCATAACATAATACTTTTTTTTTTTAAGTCAGTGGTACGTCGGAGATCAACGGAAAGGAAAATGTGATGCTGGGTACTTACCTACAGTCAGGTTGGCCAGCTGAGGGGGCAAGTCAGTGGTGACAAGCCGATGGCGCAGGATTTGGTTCAATTGGTTCAGCGTTGACTGCTTCTCTGCTTTGGTGATAGGGTCTGGAGGGATTATTTTGTCCTAAAATTTAATGTAGAAATACAGTTTGAAACACCCAATAATACCAGGGGAAAAAATATACCATGATTTGGTGCTTGTTATTGATATCATTTACAGCAACAAATCATCTACTTTCTTGCAATTTGTATGGCACTGAAGCTTCGTAAACAAGTTTGTAGATCTGATCCACAAGTTGTGATTGAACACTTACTCGGATGCACGTGGGAAGACGCGGGTATGACCCTGTAGTCAGAACATCGATGGCAAAGGGGATAGCGAAGCTGGGTAGGCGGGCATGTACCAAAGCATCCCGGGCTAATGATGCCAGTCTGTCTGCTGTGTCAACAAATAGGAAAGCTTGCTGGTCCAAAAATGCAGAGATCATCTGTAAAGGAATCAAATCAAATCAAATCTGCAAGCAATAACTCACAAAGCAGAAGATGCTTATACATAATGTAGCATAAATGCTTGGGAGTTATTCCAAAGTGGAAAGATTTTCACTGCACAGATTAAAGGGTGATAAACATATACTAATCATACAGATAAAGAGTTATATTCAGCAATGTATTAAGATAGAAAGGCAAGGTATTGTCTGAAACACATACCGCACACCTCTCCACTTTCCCAGCATTACTGGCCCATTTTACAAGAGCCAGGAGCCGTACAAAGAGCTGCCGTGTCCGGCTTGCAAAATGGACAATTTCAATTTTCCTGAATAAGAGAAAAGGTCACCAACACAATTGGGATCAAACTTAAAGCGTTTATTTGTTTTATTTATGTATTTGCTTAAAGCAAATAAAGCAACAAATCTAGGTTAGAAGTTGGAAAATTACTCACCTTTCCATGTCGGTTTTACGTGGGAGTCTGGAAAAAGAACAGGAAATGAGGATGACACAACCCAATTATAGATCAGACATCTAAATCCAATGCATTAAAAACTGTATGAATGAGTAACAACAATCTTTATATAAATGAACTGTGTGATGTTCTGTTTAAAATGTACAGAACAGCACCTGTTTGCGTATAGAAAGGGATTCCACGCGGGTTTCTAGCGAAGTTTAATGATAAAAATGACAAGTCAACATTGTTTGTCAACTTGTTTGAGGTTAACGTGACTCCAATTAAACATTTGACCACTTAGGCTCTGTCTGCTTACGTCACAGATGAGGCTAAGCTAACAGCTACATGTAGCATGAAGCTAACTCCTTCACTGGCAATTAGCTCAATTATAACTCAGTATAAAATTCACCGTTTATACATTTTATTGTCGCTCGAATTACACAACTGATTTCCTTTACTTACTAAACGGGTAGTGTATAGTGTGTAATTGTTACTTTGCGTTCAAGCTCGTAGGCTAGGAAGCTTAGCTAACCGCTAACGGGAGCTAACTCTGTGCCTATTCATTGGAGAAAGCTAATCATATCGGCTAAAGCGATGGAGGACTCACAGTTCAGCCAGCAGCGTTATTTCGTGGTATGTCCGTTGTAGCAGGAACTCGATCAGGACGCTGAGACGGACTCCTTGAGTGGCAGGAGTTCCGGGTGCAGGCTGCGGCGCTGAGCTCGGCCCCCCGACGGGAACCAGCTGGCCGTCTGTACCGATCTGCACCGGAGCCATTTTCCACGGCAAGTGTGTGTGTGTGTATCCGCGCTGTTGGGGCTCTAGACGCACACCGCGCTACGACAAAAGATCTACTTTAATGTTTCAAACGCTTCTGGCTGCGAAAACGCGCCTTCATGTCATAGAAAACCACTCTAAACCTGCTGTTGAATTAGCCGTGAGAATCCCCATGGCTCCCGACTGCCATCACCGCTGAAGAGAGTGTGAGCGAGCGAGCGAGAGAGAGAGAGAGTGTGTGTGTGTGTGTGTGTGTGTGTGTGTGTGTGTGTGTGTGTGTGTGTGTGTGTGTGTGTGTGTGTGTGTGTGTGTGTGTGTGTGTGTGTGTGTGTGTGTGTGTGTGTGTGTGTGTGTGTGTGTGTGTGTGTGTGTGTGTGTGTGTGTGTGTGTGTGTGTGTGTGTGTGTGTGTGTGTGTGTGTGTGTCCCCACCCGCTTTCCCTAGGAACTCTTTTAAAATAAAAGTGTTTGTTTTACTGGATTTGAGCGTCTTGTGATGCAGCCAGCTTATAACATAACCGTCATGTATACTGTGAGATTATACACAAGTAATGTATTTGTATAAAGTGTTTAACATCGAAAGAGATCAATTCACATCCACCCGATAACGTGACTGAGACTTTTATTTTATAGGAAAAAAACTGCTGTACGCCACCATTTCTCCTGAGAGAGAGGCATTTATAGTCAATTATTTCGTCAGTTCCAAACATTTTTTCCATACAGTTTATTATTAAACGTAGTTGTAGATTACAGGATTCACTGTAGCGACTCAATGCCACAAACAATACACCAGTAACGCATAAGTAATGTAAAGAACGAAAACGAAAGGGTCAATTCGAAATAAAAATATAGTGCCCTAGAAAGTGTGCAAAAGTCCTCGCTTCAAGCCGCATACAGCGCACTTTATAGGGCGGGTGGAGCTACTTAGGATTGAACCCAAATCTGACAATGAACCGTCATTATCACTGTGCTTTGGCGCTTATTCTGTTTGTACTTTGCTGAAGACAAGTTTCGAGAGATGTTTCCAGATGGACGAATGATGACTTATTCCTGAATTATTTATTTATTACTTATTTATTTATTAAGAAACTGATGACTTATTCTGCTGTTATATCATCTAGCTAAGTTTTACAGACCATAAAATATAATCTTAGATGTGCATGATTCAGAAAATGCTTTATTTATTATTTTAAATAGTTAGATATTTTCATGCACACATTTAATTTTAGATTATAGTTTTTATTGTAAAGAATTAATGTGTAATATTTTTTACATTCATAATTTTTTTCCAAACATTTTTTTTTGTACTGTAATGTTTTTTTTCCACAACTGTGCATTTACTGTTTAGTAACAAAAACAATTAAGCACAATGTGGACCAAAACCAGCCAAAACAATTAAGCACTATATGGACCAAAACCAACCAAAATAATTAAGCACAATGTTTACCAAAACAAACCAAAACATTCATTAATTCATTCATTTTCTACCGCTTATCCGAACTTCTCGGGTCACGGGGAGCCTGTGCCTCTGGGGCATCATCGGGCATCAAGGCAGGATACACCCTGGACGAGCACAAATAGGAACAAATCACGAAGTTCCACATATTTGTAACTTTCATAGTTGCCAGGAATTAGACCAATGAGCAAACATCCACGGAGTAAGTAGGATTATGAAAGGAGGGTAAAAAACACCCACAGATTTAGAATGTTTTAGTTCATTCTTGTGAATGTGAAAATCAAAATGTAAACCACTTTCATATAAGCAAAAGGTTAAGAAGCATAGCAAAGAAGACCCTTAGTGAGAAATATGGCAGTAAAATAGTGATGTGGGGTTCAGTGGCACAATGACATGTTTGCCTTGCAGGCCAGGGTTCAGTTCCCTCCTCTGCCCTGTGTGGTCTCAGCTTTTGTGCATTCTGTTTTTGGGGTTTATTCCTAATAGTACAAATATACAAATGTGATATGTGATTGTGCCTTGCAATGACCTTGTGTACGTTAAGCAGAACAGAAAATGCTACATTTTACTTGCCTCCGCCAGGGGTTCGGATTTGACTAGCTGATGAGCCAAATATATTTTATATGCCATATATTTTTAAGTTTGTTTTATTAGCATTCACTCTGCTTATTAGTTTGGATTTATTTTCGTGTAGAAAAATAGAGAAGATTAACTAGTCACCTGCCACCATCTCTACTGTCAAATAGAGATGTAATCATTTTTCTGAAGTTACCGGATTTTCTTGAACATCAAATTCATTGTGTAAAGAGTTTAAACTATTTTGAATAAATTAAGCTTGATAAATGAGGCCTATAATTATTTAATTTGTTATTATATTCCTTTAATTTATATTCTATTTTGTAATGTAACGTAATATATGTAATATATATAGTTAAAATAACATGATAAATCCGCGTTCCGAGGGCGAATTAGAAGTAGAACTATAGAGTACTTGAATAGTGCAAAGATGTACTTCTCGCTGTAATGTGAGTGTGTGTGTGTGTGAGAGAGAGTGTGTGTGTGTGTGTGAGTGTGTGAGTGTGTGAGTGTGTGTGTGTGTGTGTGTGAGAGAGAGAGAGAGAGAGAGAGAGAGAGAGAGGGAGGGGGGAGGAGGAGGAGGAGGAGGAGGAGGGGGGGCACTGATGCTGGTGACGCAGGAAAAACACCCAACACAGTAGACAAAAAAAGCGAGGAGCGGATCGCAGACAGTTTATGCAGGCTGAGCGCCGCACACATAACACACACACATACAGCTGAATGACACAATCGTGGTTTAGCAGTGCGTAATTGATCGCATCTTGGATCAGTTGGAAGAAGGTCCGATTTGATTTTTGGTAAGTGGTAACAAGGACTTCTGGCTTTCTGTGGAGCTAGTCGGGTTTAGCTCGGCGGCTAGTTAAATGGGCAAGCCTGCTAAGTGTGTAGCTAACAGGCTGCTGTAGCGCTGTGCCGAATTCCTGTCATTGTGGAGTTAAATGCTCTCAATTGTCACCACATTTATTGCTAACCTATTGCTGTTTCATTAAATTAATCACACCACAACGGTTTATCTGCCCCCGAGGGTTAGTCAGCTGTTGGCTAACTAGTTGCGTTATGGGAAATAACTTTATTAATAGTAGCACAAAGAGGGTCGCTGGCAAGCTAACGACACACAGCCTGCTACATGGCTGATCAACACAAACAAGTGGTTTTAACCGAGGCCTGCTCGTGACAAGACTTGTGTTAGGAAGCTGGTGACCCATTTCATATGTCTCCACCGTACGTTAAGTCGTTTTTGTTTTTCAATAACTTCCTAAGCCTGATCAAAAACAACCACCTCTCTGCCAGGCCTAATTTAACTCCCAGTGAGCTGCTAGCTTGTGTGTTATTTTAAAAGCCGACAGCGCTAAGTTAGCTAGCGCGCTAAACAGGCTGTGAATGCAGTTTATGTAATTTAGATGTGTGCGGTTGATGGGTGCAGCTTCCTCTTTTGCTATAAATGACACATTTAATAATAAAGGGACGCTATAATTGATGTAGGTCAATATTTAACTGTGCAAAGAAGTTAGCTAACGCTGTCTAGCTAACGGGAAGCTAAGCGCTGGCTGTTCTTCGGGATTAGCATTGTAGCTAGCGTTAATGATGAGGAAACTAGGCCTTAGCTTCAGGCCTGAGCGCTTCTTGTTTGTCATAGTTATCTGTGTGAACCTTCAGCTATTAAATGCTGATCACGGTAAACACTGGATTACTTACTGAGAGCTAAAATCTCCTCTAATGTCTTCTAGAACGGAAAATGGCGATATTTGACACTCAGGCGTCTAACTTGGTAGATGAGCCAGTCATCTTGTCTACTTAGCCTGCTAAAGTCAGATCATTTGATGCGTTTCACACGGACTATGCAAAAGCTGTTCACTATAATATTGTTAAAAACTACAATTTTCCAATATATACAACGCTGTTCGTGATAAACGGTTGTTGTGAAAGAGTCATTGGGGAATGTTGTTTTCTGCATAGCTGGATTGCTAACATGAAATGACAGCAGTTCATCCGGACACAAGTGTACAACACTGAGCCATTTATCTCATTTATTATGGAAACAACACACACAATGCGCAGTTATTTTTTATTAAAACCACAGAAAATGAGCTTGTGTTATTTGGCATCAGTATGTATAATGAGCTCAGCTGTCATGGCTAGTTAAATGGTGGTTATTCTGCTGTGTATTTTTTAATCTTTATTAAAGGTGAACGATGAAACGTAGAGCAATATGTCGGCTCTGTGGCCTGTGTTTGTGTGTTAGGTGTGAATATTTTTCAATGCTATATGGTGAGCAATACATCTGTTTTGTCATTAGGCCACTTGTTTAGCTGATCTGTAGCAGGTGTAGCAATATATCTATTGTTTTGTTATTGAAAGCTTGCACTTTCTTGAATGGTTTTCTGTACAGGAGACACTTGGGGTGGATCATTGGTACAATGTTTGGAAATGGTTATTTTTCTGCACCATATATCAGCTGATGTTTGTGGTACCATCAATCACCTGGGATGATGTTTACATTGACAGGTGATAGTCAAGGAATAAACCTATGCTATCATAGGAAAAATAATCAATACCTGGTAGTGGTGTGGTGCAGCTTAACGCTAAGCAGAAAACTGGTTTGTTTTTTTTGGTGCTTAAGTGCTTTATTTTTTCTGTTGATTAAGAAAAAACACCTTGTACCTTTTTAACCTTTGGTATAAGTTTTACAGTCGAAGGTGATGCGTTATAAGGAGCATGTTAATATAAACCTGTTTCTCTTATTTTTTAAAATTATATTTATATATATATTTGTTTTGTCAGTCAGCGCTATGTTGTAGAAATCAACAGGAATTAACACCACCTTCTGATCTATTGTATTTGAGAATTGAGTGCCCTGTGGTATCATGAGTACAAATAGATACAAATGCATTAAATCCAGAACAACCAGGACACTTTAGACTGTGTAGTATAGTAAATTATTACAGGCAAAATATAAGCAATTATTGACTTATTTTGAACTGCACAAGCTGAAATATGGGGCACTGATTTTCACTTTATGAATATTATATTATAGAGTCCTATCAGGTATAGTTTTCTTTTATTTAAATTTTAATCTAACGTGTAGAAGTGTGAACAGAAACCTGTATATACTACACATTTATTGTAATGATTGTGTGCCTTTTGAAAGTTCCTTTTAAATAGAAATCCTGTTTAAGATTTCTCACTTGGACATTTCAAATACAAGGATAATCTGTTGTCCTTTGGTACAGAGGATACTAGACTTTTGGTAGAGCCATTCATCATTTGTGTCTAGCATTTATATTAAAATGTGTCTGAATAGGGGCCTGAACATGGTCGCTTTTCTCACACGCGTATACTGTCTGATAAAGGAAAGTTTATCAAATCAGCATATTATCAGTGCAGCTAAGCTTTCACTTATTGACCGATGATACTGTTCGCTAATGTAAAATGTAATTATCGCTTGGTTTTCATTAGATTATTGAATAGGAATATTCAAATTGAAAACCAGAATTTGAGGTCATGCAAGTTGACATTTGACCGATATTGTGGTGTTCTTGTTTGAGGTGATGTCTGCATGGGGAATGTTCTCACAGGGCATTAAAGGCAGCTGTTGCAAGGCTTTTTTGTGCCATTTCACAGCCAGTCACTGTTCCGGTGCAGTGTATCGTTTGAATGTTTCATTTGGTTACAGACATCCTACAAGTCTAAATATATCCATCTATGCTAATTTGTTGTTGTTTTTTTTGTTTGTTTTTTTTTCTTTTATTTTATAGTTTTGGGAGGATTATTTCTTGCTCAGCTTTATTTCTATAGCTTTGTATTAGAAGCAAATTGTAGACTCATGGGTTTATTTATGTTGGTAAGGGTTACATTTAAGCAGAGCTGTCAGAGGGTCACAGTATTTTGTCCTCCTCAGAAGAATGAGACCTACCTAGAAGTTTGATAGCCTTCTAACAGAGAGTGCGGTGGTTAATGTCTTTATATTTGATCAAGATCTTTTTAAATTTGAGGTCATGCCACATTATACACCATCCACTCTGTGTGATTTGATTCCTTTTTGTGTTCAGGTTATGCAATGGTCTCTGCGTCAGCGCTAGCACTTTCAGCTGTGTGCCACTTCTCGATCAGTCCAGAGGAGGCAGTGATTTCATCTCGTGCGCCAGTGACATAAGCAGACAAGATTGCAAAGATCTGCCCTGTGTCGAGTATGACTGCCACGACCCGTGGCTCCCCCATGGGGGGGAATGAAAGTCAGGAGCAGGGCCAAGCTCCGGACGGTCAGTCTCAGCCCCCATTGCCCCAAAACCAGGTCAGTGCCACACTTCCTGAAATTCTTCTCCAAGTGCTTCCTTAGAGGCCCTTATACACACTAACAGCTGTTGCAGCTTGTTTGTATGATCTTTCATTTCCTAAGAAATCTTAAGACTTGGGTAACTTGAATTATTTATTTTTTTGATAATAATAAGTGTTTATAATATGTCCTAAGTTATTTACTACTATAGCATGTTAAATATATGGAAAACAAAGCAGCATTTCTGAATGTATAATAGCATCATTACTTCTTTGTAATTGAATTTAGATGCTCACGCAAGTCTAAGTGAAGAAACATTTATTGAAATGTTATTTCTAATTGAGGGGTATATCTCAACACGTTTTGTGCATTGTGAATATAATGACCTGTACAGGATAATCTTTTGGCTGGAAACATTTCCATTTGTCAGTAGCCTGATGAGAATCTGAAATGATCTGATTTTTTTTTTTAGTATTGTCACTGAAACTTTAATTTAATTAGACTTTCCAGTAGTAATTTCAGTAACAGCTGATGAGTTGAGCAGCATCGATGGATCATCATCTGATTTACGGATTTGGAAACGTTTGATTTGTGCACACATTGCCTGCTAAAGAGTCTCCAATCTATTCAGACTGCTGCTGAATATTTATTTCAGAGTTAGGATGGCAGATAATGCTGTTACTCATGTTTATTTTAAACGAAGGACAGATATGTCTCAGTTTTGTGTCTGCAGATATTGAACAAAGACAGATGTTAAATGTTTTGTAGAAATCAGCTGAATAGCATGATCGCTTTTCTTCAGGCTTTTATCTGAATTAAGATATCGCAGTGTGCTGTTTACTTGCCCAATTCAATAAACTGATAGCTGTCAAAAAATCATGATTGGGCTATCAATGCACATCAGTCTAAAGAGCTGGGATGTAGTGCAGCTGCTTGTGTTTATACCTAGTGCATGCTAAAGCAGACCAAAGGACTCAGCGCTCACAGTGAAAAACCATTTGGTGTGAGATGTGTAAGAGCTCAGATGCAAACTGCATATGTAGGTCATCCAAAGCAGAAGGAACCTTTTCCAACACTCCCCCACATTTCCCAAGTTCTGTAGCTTCCACTTAACTTGGTTTACAGTGAGAGTGAGATTACTGTGTCACCGAGGAGACCCCGTCATCTCCTGCTCCCTGGAGCTCGCTCTGTTATGGCCTTTCTATTTTTGAACACATTTGGATAAGGCGAAGAACATAATGGCGTGACAAGTATTCTACAGTAATGCCAATAATAGACTTTTTAACAATTGAGGTTTTTTTTATATTTAAAGTGATCTTATGTGTTAAAACATAAAAATACCAAGAATCATTTGCAAGAGAATATTTGTGATTTCTGAATACATTCTCTATGCAATGCAGAGATTTTCTGTTTTTGGAGTTGTTTAGGCGGTGACATGGATTTTAACTGAACATTACTTTAACTGAATAAATTGCATTTGGTATGTATAGCTGGTTTGTCTTGAAGAAATGTCTGATGCCAGGTCTTACTCCTGAGTATGTGCTTTTTAATTGACAAAATTGAATTTATATGATGTCCAGACATCCACTCCCACATCGTCCAACGAGACCTCTCCAGTGAGTCCTCCAGATGAGCAGGTCCAGGGAGACTGTACCGGCCAGCTGGAGGAGGAGGAGGAGCCGGCTTTCCCTCACGCAGACCTGGCCAAACTGGATGACATGATAAACAGGTCTGTACAGTGCATGCACCCTGCTCAGAGTGATGATTATTGCTCCGTTCACGATCACAATGTACTATAAAGTTTTGTTTTTGTACCTGCAGACCCCGCTGGGTTGTTCCGGTTTTGCCAAAGGGTGAATTAGAAGTTCTTCTTGAAGCTGCTATTGATCTTTGTAAAAAAGGTAAAACAATCTGTGCTTATATGTTCATTAAACATGTTATCTTGCACCATACTGTACATAATAAAACAGATAATTTATAACAGTCTTTAGGTAATTGAATCAGCATATCTCCTGATAAATGTACATGTAAAGAATAAATCATGATGCAGCATATGGTTATAGGGAAATAAGCTCCTGCTGTGTTTACCACAATGATGTGGATTATTTTCCTGGAACAGCACAGTCCAAAGTATGTTGCTGTGCTTTTCCAACAGCGAGGTGCCAAAGATTATTAGTATATGAAGTCATCTGTGAGACTGTTAACAATTGTGTTGTATATCTAGTATAGTTTCATAAACCATATCATTTCCCATAATATGGGAAACCTGTAGCATGACATGTAACTAAGAAACCAGGAAGCATAAAATTCTCTTGTTTTTTATAATTGTATAGATTGTATTGACAGGCAAAAAAACAGAAAGAGAAACTATGCTCTTGCAGACTTTTTTGTACCTACTGTGAGCTCATTTTCTTGTTCTTGTTCATACTCTACACCTATTGGTATTTTCAGTTCACTCATGTGTGTCCCTGTGTGTTCTAGTTCATCTCAAGAATCTCCCATGTTTGCGACTTGTTAAGCTTGTTTATATGCACTGTGTGTCTGCTTTAATAATCGTTTAGCTCTCAGGCACATGCCTTACAGAATCTGAAAATATAAATGCTACATTGGGGTTTTTTTCTCTCTCTTTAATTTCTTTCCCAAGGACTCGATGTCAAGTGCGAAGCCTGCCAGAGATTTTTTCGCGATGGTTTGACAATATCTTTCACCAAAATACTGACTGATGAGGCTGTCAGTGGATGGAAATTTGAAATCCATGTGAGTTGTGTGACTCGAATTTACATACCATCGTTACTTCTACAACACTATATAGGCTACCTGTTACCTCTATCTAAAAGTTTGTGTTCCTTTAAACCAAAACAAAGCATCAGAAATGCTTTAAAAAACCATAGATTTCTCTTGAATCATGTTTTTATAAGCCAACAGAGCTGATCAATGCTATTTTCAGCACTATAGTCCCCCCCTAGTTTCATTAAATCACCAAAACAGCGATCAAAGGCCTCCTTTCACTAAAGTCGGGTAAGATGCCAGCAGTAGGAGACCGCTCTGACTCATACCCCTCTTAAGAGGCAGTGGCTTCTTTTAGCTCTGCACAATTGTCTAAAATAAGATAGAGATTTGTCACTAAATGGTCAATACATCTATCAAAGTGTAGCTCGGCCTTTCTGGTTTCTGACCAGTCATCAGCCATGTTTTTTCTTCACAGAGGTGCATAATCAACAACACCCATCGTCTGATGGAACTGTGTGTGACCAAGCTCTCTCAGGATTGGTTTCCCCTTCTAGAGCTCTTGGCCATGGCCACCAACCCCCACTGCAAGTTTCACATTTACAATGGTACCCGGCCCTCAGAGACGGTGCCTGCTGGGGTGCAGCTGGCCGAAGATGAGCTCTTCGCTCGTCCGCCTGACCCTCGCTCTCCCAAGGTAAGGTGTCGTCTTGTTTTTCTAATAGTGCTTTGTTTTATTTTTACCAGACTGAATTCACTTCCGCACACTTCGTGCTTTCCTGCAGGGCTGGCTGGTGGATTTAATAAACAAGTTTGGCACATTAAACGGGTTTCAAATTCTGCACGATCGATTCATGAGCGGTCAAGCTCTGAACGTTCAGATCATCGCCGCACTCATAAAGTAAGAAACACCAAGGATTGTGACCTGTTCATGTATATGTGATCTGTATTTCTTTATGGTTTTAACATTGATTTGTTTTTGTGGCTTCTTTGCAGGCCTTTTGGGCAGTGCTACGAGTTTCTCACTTTGCACACGGTGAAGAAGTACTTCCTTCCCGTTATAGAAATGGTTCCCCAGTTCCTTGAAAACCTCACTGATGAGGAGCTGAAAAAGGAAGCCAAAAATGAAGCCAAAAATGATGCTCTGTCTATGATAATCAAGTCTTTGAAGAACCTGGCTTCACGAGTTCCAGGGCAAGAGGAAACCGTGAAGAACATGGAGATCTTTAGGTTAAAAATGATTCTTAGGTGAGGGCTTTAATTTAGTACACAAATTTCTTTATTTATTTATTATATTTCTTTTTCAGAAATAATTGACTAATCACTTTTATCGCAGGTTATTGCAAATTTCCTCTTTTAATGGCAAAATGAACGCACTAAATGAAGTAAATAAGGTGATTTCAAGTGTCTCGTACTACACACACCGTCATGGCAACCCAGAAGAGGCAGAGTGGCTCACTGCCGAGCGCATGGCGGTACGTTATGCTTGTTGTTTTGTTAGCCAGCTTGTAATGCTTACCAGGTTGCTAAATAACTACATTTTGTTTGTGCTGTTTAGTCTGGGTTGGTGTGGGTATGGTTTGCTTTTTTTTTTTTTTTGACAAATGTACTAGGTCTATTTATATAGGAACTATAAGATGTAAGCTTTTGTGTTGTCAGGAGTGGATTCAGCAAAACAACATTTTATCCATTGTGCTGAGGGATAGCCTTCATCAGCCCCAGTATGTGGAGAAGCTAGAGAAGATCCTGCGCTTTGTCATTAAGGAGAAAGCTCTTACACTTCAAGACCTGGATAACATTTGGGCTGCACAGGTATTTAAGAAGCAATGGTGTATTTGTTTATTTAAGTTGTTAATTGTTCTTTTGCATCCTATTTATTTGCTGTTGATTTGAAGGAAATATCGCAACAATTTTTGTATCGTCATCTAATAGGCTGGAAAGCATGAGGCTATTGTCAAGAATGTCCATGATCTTCTCGCAAAATTGGCATGGGATTTCTCACCTGAACAACTAGATCATCTTTTTGACTGTTTTAAGGTTAGTTTTTGGTCTGATGATGCAGTCTGAAAAGTACACTGAGAAGATACTCAGGGTAATACATTCTCATGTGGTAAAATAAGTCAGAAAATCTGAATAGATAACCTATAGAAAGATAGATAGGTTTTCTTCTAGATTATGTATAAATGTGACATAAAGCAAACACAATTATAAATTAAGACCACACATTGTTTTGTACGTGATTCCCATACCTTCTGAATGGTTTACAGGAAAGCTGGACAAATGCTAGTAAAAAGCAACGAGAGAAGCTACTGGAACTAATTCGTAGGCTGGCAGAAGATGATAAAGATGGTGTGATGGCACACAAAGTGCTCAATCTGCTGTGGAACCTGGCCCATAGTGATGATGTTCCTGTGGATATCATGGATCAAGCTCTCAGTGCTCATATCAAGATCTTGGACTACAGCTGTTCTCAGGTACCATCATGTGCAGAACCTGAAAATACATGGATGGGATAATAGACTTTGGATTGTGTGTGTGTGTGTGTGTGTGTGTGTGTGTGTGTGTGTGTGTGTGTGGGGGGGGGGGGGGCCTTGAATATCTTGGTTTTTAACTCTGGTTTCAACTTAACCAACCATTAGGCTGGTATGAAAAGTCATGTATGTTTACCTCCTCCAAACAGCGATGGCAAAGTGCTACTTTGTTTATGGTTGTTGCTTTGAGATGTTATGTGGATTTGTCAACAATTGCTGAGGTTGTTTCAGTGTGTTAGATTTGAATTGGTCAGTAATTTACTTTCAGCCTAACAGGAAAGTGGGTTCGGTTTGCACAAAACAATTATTATGATGTGTCTCAGCCTAATTCAATTCCAGATCAGTGTCAGTGGTGCAGCATTCACACCCAGGCATAAAAACATTACATAAAACAAAGCACTATTCCCCATTGTTTGCTATGATCGTAGTCAATGTACTATATGACCTCATCCCTGACTGTCAGACTGACGACACAACGTGTACAGACTTAAACCTGTGTGATTTTTTTTTTTTTTTTTTTTTCTGTTCGACCTTGATCCCCATGTCATACTGTAGGATCTCGGTTGTCATCATGTCAGACTGTACGGCAGTCAAGATGCGTTAAAAATGGATTCGTACAAGAAGACTTGTCTGGGGTTTTACGTCATCAATCTCTGACTCGTTCAGACTGCATTCTCTCACTAAAATGGCAGCTAGCAGCAAACGAAAACATTCTGAAGCGTTTTTAATGTTTACTCCTGCTGTACTGTCCACCTGACGTCTCACTGCACGTAAGTGTCTTTTAACGCCTGACGCTCCCAATACTTCGGAGGGGAAAAAAGGACAGCGACGGCGATGTCGGTGACCATGTGTAACCAGGCATCAAAGGCTACGGATTTTACTTTTGGATTCTAGAAATCTTTTAGGATTTTCAATTTGTCACAGACGACCCGATCGTGGCCAACATTGCACAGTGTGAACCCGGCTTTATTCCTAAAACTGGTCAGGACTTTTAGCCCATGACGACTTCCGGTTGCCCGATTTTTCTTTAATGAGTAAATCTTTGTTGGTATAAACCAAATTTGTTTGGTATTTATAATTGATCTTTCATTTTCATTGTCACTCACTTTCATTGTCATCATTTTCACTTCTCAGTTGTTGACATCTCAATTTAGTTGGATTTTTTTTTTTTTCTAGGACCGGGATACCCAGAAGATCCAGTGGATCGATCGCTTCATTGAAGAGTTGCGATCAAATGATAAATGGGTCATCCCTGCACTGAAGCAAATTCGAGAGATCTGCAGTCTGTTTGGAGAGGCTCCTCAGAATCTCAGGTGAAAATGCAGGCCTGTGTCACTAGCAATCCTTATGGCTTTATTATCCCTGTGGTTTAGAGGACACCAAGGGCCTTTTTCAAAATTCTTTAGTAAAAGTATAGACATGAAATGGTCATATTAACACATTACTCAGTTACTATAATAAAATTGTAGCAAACGTATCGTGCACGTGCTGTTGTTTTGCAGAAGGAAAATGCCTATTAACTTAACAAGCTTAGCAAGGTAAGTATAAAATTAATTTAGGATATATACTTTATATATATACTTATATATAATAATTGGTTTTAAACTTTTGCTATAAGTCTGAGGGCCTGTTTTTAAGAGTCAGAATGAATAAGTCCGTTTCAAAGCCATTTTCTTTTAACTTAAAACGTATTTAATTTGTCACTAATAACTGGCCCTAAAAAGTCATCTTAATTAGATTAGGCTGAGAGATAAGGGGAGAGGAACAATTATCATATTCAATTGTTTAAATTCTCATAAAATTCTTTATTTAAACTTGCCTCTGAAAATCTTTAAACACAACAATAGAACAGTTGATTGTGTGTATCTTCTAAGACCTCACATGTTTTTCTTATAGTCAAACGCAGAGGAGCCCACATGTTTTCTATCGCCATGACCTTATTAACCAACTTCAACACAATCATGCACTGGTCACTCTAGTAGCTGAGAATCTGTCTGCATACATGGAAAATATGAGGCAGTTCTCCAAAGGTAAGTTGCTTAAGTTGCTGAAAGTTTCCGAAGATCCATAGTGCTCATGTTTGCTGGAAAGGTGTAATTGTGAGTTTTGTGTTTTCAGTAGAGCACACGGACTTTGACCCTCAGACCGTCAGACCTGGAAGTCGATACAGTCATGTGCAGGAGGTGCAGGAGCGCCTAAACTTTTTAAGGTATGGGACTAATGAAGTTTAAGAAATTATATATTAAAAAAACTTTAGTACATGCCTACTGTTGTCAGTAGAGAGAGAAAATGGAGACTCGTGTGCATATTGAACTTTGACATGCATACAAGGGCATGTCTGTGTATTAGGATCAGCCAGTAGCTTAAAACCTCTTCAGAAGAATAAACGAAATGAGTGCACAATAAAATTTCCAATGTTGCCAGTGAATAAATGAATGAAGACCTGTAATGAAATGGGTAGCAAAACTCCAGTTATTTCATTGATAAATATATTGATAATCTGGAAAGGCAGTGCTGTATGAATTGAAGAAAAACATTACCTGTTTTTGTACAAGAGACAAAACATTATCTGTTTTTGTAGATGTCAGAGACTATGCGTGCACTCAAACTGCATGCTTGTGATCATCTAACCATCATCTGACATTATGCTGATAAACAGCTGAACATGATTTTTACTACAAGGCAGCAGTGGGAATCTTATGTGTATAAATGAGAAACCAAAAAGAAAATAAAGTAAAAATATATATATATACTAGAGGCAGTTGAAGGATTTGCTTTTTTCCTAAGGTCCTGTCTGGTTTTAGAATGTTTAAATGAATTTTCAGTTTCGATTTTATGGTTTGTTTCCATGTACGCTATATGGCCAAAGGTTTGTGGATTTAGATTTTTCTTCACTGGATTTAAGAAGCCTGTTCGTGCATAACAATGGAGAGCTCCATGAAGACATGGTTTCTCAAGGCTGGTGTAGAAGAGCTTGATTGACCTACACAGAAATTTGACCCCAGCCCCACTGAACCCCTTTTGGAAGAACGCTGGGTCCTCAATCTGACTAATGTTCTTGTGGATGAATGAACACAAAAAATCTTCCCAGAAGAGTGGAGCTTATTCTAACAGCAAAAAGGGAATACATCTGGAAGAAGACATTTGGCCGATTTAAACAATAAACGAATAAACAATTTGGTTTATTTGGATTTACTGGATTTGGCACAGAGAACCCAAAATAAGACACTATAGTAATGATTGGCCTTAAAAGTCTCTCAAACACATTTTACAGCTATCAATGTCTAGCGAATGTTGCCGCGTAATCCATCCATCTTCAGTCCGCATTAGCCATGTCACAAGGCATTCGTTTATTCATTGAGAGTTGACCTAAATTTTCTAAATATTATTTGAATTAATAATATAAACATGACCTCGTTATGCATTTAAATAAGGTTTGACGATTGAATATGAGCTAAGCTAAATGTGCTAAGGCATATTCTTCCTGTTGCTGTTAAAAAGCTTTTAAAGATTACAGCATGTTTAGCTACAAGAGAAACTCCTGAGTGAGAACCGTTATTACACAGCTGAGTGAGATAAGCATGTATGACTAGGAAATCAAGGGAAATCCCAGGAATTTGATCATTTCCATGTTCTACCAACAAGCAAGAACTCTGAGAGCATCTTCCTATGATTGACCTTCTCATGATTATTTTGAGGGATTTTGCTCATGTATTGACCAATAAAAAGTTTTTATCTTTTTTCCTCCTAGGTTCTTGTTGAAGGATGGGCAGCTGTGGCTCTGTGCCCCTCAGGCCAAACAGATCTGGAAGTGCCTAGCAGAGAATGCAGTGTTCTTGTGTGATCGTGAAGCCTGTTTCAAATGGTACTCCAAACTGATGGGGGACGAGCCGGACCTTGATCCCGACATCAACAAGGACTTTTTTGAGAACAATGTTCTCCAGCTCGATCCTTCTCTTCTGACCGAAAATGGCATGAAATGTTTTGAGCGCTTCTTTAAAGCAGTGAACTGCAGAGAGGGCAAGCTGGTGGCCAAGCGTAGAGTCTACATGATGGATGACCTGGAGCTGATTGGACTGGATTACCTATGGAGGGTATGTGTTTTAACAAAAAAACAGTTAATGAGGTGTTTTTTAGTCTACAGTCAGAGTGGCTTTCTCAGTTCTCTGTCCAGAATAAAATACTGAGATAAATTGAATCTCGTAATGTATGTTTGTCATCGTATGGACTCCACACACATACATAAAATACATATATCTCTTACTTCTTTTTATAGAGCTAAAATCCTAATTTCCAATGGCAAAACATATATAACCCTGAGCATCAGCCACTGAAAATAATCGCTCTAAAGATGTTACCCTGGCAACTGAATTTCTATATTCTTAATGTAAAACATGGATTTTGGGGTGGCTGTGACCTAGTTGTCTGCATAATGGAGGAACAAACATGGGGCTTATAGGAAGTGCTTTTGTTTCTGGATTTAAGCAGAGCTGTGTGTGTGTGAGAGAGCTAAATTGTCACATTTCTCATATACACACACATAAACAAGGATACTTGCCTGACTGTATCTGGGCCAATACATTTTAATTGCAAGGTTTAAGGTTCATTAAATTTCATTTTCTAATCTTTGGACATCTATCAGGCCATTTGGTTCTTTGAGAAGAAATGAGATTCCAAAATTATCATGAAGATTTCTGATGACCTGCAGTTAGCTGTCTGATTTTGTTGGCAAAGAATTGTAATTTTTTTTAATTAAGGTGCAGCAGACAGTTATTGACTTTCAGTCTTTAGGCTGATTGGCCTTGA
This sequence comes from Tachysurus fulvidraco, assembly GCF_022655615.1. Lineage (NCBI taxonomy): Eukaryota > Metazoa > Chordata > Actinopteri > Siluriformes > Bagridae > Tachysurus > Tachysurus fulvidraco. Next base: position 17,578,191 of record NC_062523.1, on the reverse strand, counting down.
AATGTAAATCATTATCAAGTCTGAAATACAAAAGTGTTTTATGCCATGATGCATGCAATATAAACGGACAGCAGACCGACCTCAACAGCACATCTCTAAAAGCCCTTTGCCATTACACGTGACCATTTCCCAAAATTGTTAAAATTACTGTATCGTTTAGTATGTATATTTTTAAATTTCACAGAACAGCATGGGAAAGCTCATTAATCTGTCTTTTTCCTCCTTAGGTTGTGATCCAAGGAAGTGATGACATTGCAAACCGAGCAATTGATTTGCTTAAAGAGATTTATACAAACCTTGGACCAAAATTACAAGCTACTCAGGTGACAATACAGTGACACTGTTTATATAACGGCATGTCTGGACATACGTTTCAATGGAATTTTTTAACTACAACCAAAAGCTTACAGTTTTAATATTGATATTATGATGGTTTGGTTTGCAGGTGGAGATCCATGAAGATTTTATTCAGTCTTGCTTTGACCGACTCAAAGCCTCCTATGACACGCTGTGTGTGCTGGATGGAGATAAGGATAGTATTAACTGTGCCAGGCAGGAGGCCATCCGCATGGTGCGCGTTCTTACTGTGCTTAGGGAGTACATCACTGAATGTGACAGTGACTACCACGAGGAGAGGACCATTTTGCCAATGTCCAGGTCTCTCTCACGTACCATTTATTGAAGGAGTTTGCTTACAGTATTGAAATGGGTATCTTAATGTATTGTAACCTTTCTTTCATGGATGTTTTTTTTTTTTTGCAGAGCATTTCGTGGGAAACACATCACCCTTATCGTGCGATTTCCAAACCAAGGTCGGCAGGTGGATGATCTGGACATCTGGTCCCACACCAATGACACCATTGGTTCCGTGAGACGCTGCATTCTCAATCGAATAAAGGCTAACAGCGCACACACCAAGATCGAGCTTTTCATTGGCGGGGACATCATTGATCCTGCTGATGACAGGAAATTGATTGGACAACTCAACCTAAAAGACAAAACAGTAAACTTGTTTTTGGTTTTTGTTGATATATTGAACTCTGACTGCATTATTACATTCATGCCAAACAGCACTGAGCTAAAGTTGACTCTCACGGTGTATTTCATCTTTCTCAGCTTATCACAGCCAAGCTCACGCAGGTCAGTGCCAATATGCCTTCAAGCCCAGACAGCTCCTCTGACTCTTCCACCGGCTCCCCTGGGAACCATGGCAACCACTATAGTGATGGACCAAACCCAGAAGTTGAGAGCTGCCTTCCTGGAGTGGTGAGGACCCTGACTTTCTCTTAGTCAATCTGTATGGTTTTCGATCTATAATGATTTCACATGTATTCTGGAGCAGACAATTAGTTTGAAGTGTTATAGTACTGTCATTAATAACCATGTGCACGGTTTTTAGATAATGTCCCTGCACTTGCGCTACATCTCTTTCTTGTGGCAAGTTGCTGACCTGGGCTGTAATCTCAACATGCCTCTTCTGCGTGATGGAGCTCGGGTTCTTATGAAGCTCATGCCACCAGGTGCTGCAACTGGTCTCTTGTGACTATTCTTTTGATCACTGTCTACAATTATCAGCTTACCTTACTGATGCCCCATTCATGTTTGTTTAACTAGATAACACTACAGTGGAAAACCTGCGAGCTATCTGCCTGGATCATGCCAAACTTGGAGAAAGCAGCCTTAGCCCCACCCTTGACTCCCGCTTTTTTGGACCATCACCTTCACAAGTCCTTTACTTGATAGAGGTTTGTCTGCTATGCCTTTTATCTCAGAAGTGCACACTTCACTACTTCTTTTATTTATTCTCGCAGTCTATGTTGGGCAAATTACAAAGCTAAAATGTGCTAAATATTTCATGCTACAGTGCTTCATGATAGTTTCACAATGCCCATGTCTGAAATCATGCATTAATTCTCTTTGCTTTCAGGTGGTTTATGCCTTACTGATGCCAGCTAGTGGCACACTGGGAGAGGATGCAAGTGATTTCCAGTACAATTTCTTGAGGAGTGGCGGCCTACCTTTGGTATTGAGCATGCTGACCCGAAATAATTTCCTTCCAAATGCTGACATGGAGACGCGCCGAGGAGCCTATCTCAATGCACTAAAAATAGCTAAGCTCCTGCTTACAGCTGTAGGCTTTGGTCATGTGAAGGCCGTGGCTGAAGCTTGCCAGCCTGTGGCAGAGGGGAACATCCCAGTGTCACCTGTAAGTTTCTCCCTTGTAGCTTCACAGTTTTTTGAGAATAGGTGTCTGATGCATTGATTAAAGAAAATTACATCAGATGATGGCTACATCGTATTTGATAATCACTTCTGAATTTTAAATTGAAAGTAAAGAATAGAAAAAAAAGAACATTACTTTTAGGTGTTTTCGGTCCAGTGCACTTGTCTGCAAATGTGACCTTTTCAGTACAATTTTCCCAATAGTGCCCCTCCTGAACACTTTCCATCACATGTAGACCATACTCTCTCTCTCTCTCTCTCTCTCTCTCTCTCTCTCTCTCTCGCGCTGTGTAGGGCTAAGCAAATGTCAAGAGTATATGGTGTCTTGAGAGTTTGGAGACTTCAATTACAGGCCCATGCTTGCCCTTCATAACCATTCACTACTTACCGTCTTAAAAAGTGCAAGTCATCACCGAGTCTTAGTAAATTTACCCTGAAATAGGATGCTCTTCTTGTAAAGAACAATTTTAGGAATTTCAGTTACCAGAAAATCCATTTTTAAATGATGGGGATATCATGGGATGATGGGGAGATTAAATCTGTGTAAATCTGAGCCCAGATTGTACATTTATTTATGTATGTATGTATGTATTTATTTATTTATTAGATTTTTTTTTCTTCTTGGCCACCAAGTGGCTTTTATTTTGTTTCTGTTTTGTCTTTCAATAATTGTCTTTCTTACCAAGTGGCCTCTGTCTGTCTGTCTGTCTACAGATAAACCAGGCCACTCATGACCAGGCACTGGTGCTTCAGAGCGCCCTGCAAAACATCCCAAATCCCTCGGCTGAGTGCATGCTGCGCAACGTGGCCATCCGTCTGGCTCAGCAGATCTCTGATGAGGTAAACTTCAAATGGTTCAAAGGACCTCTAAATAGTAAACACTTGCTTATTTTTTAAGCTCTCACAGCCTGGAGGATCTGTTTTTAGACTGAGCTGATGAGAAGAATAATGCAATGTCCGTCTTGATTTCATGAGGCGTGCTTCATTTCAAAGAAAGGTAAAATAAATGTAGAGTTTTAATTTTTTCTCACACAGAATTTTTTCCAGGCCTCTAAGTATATCCCAGACATCGGTGTGATCAGAGCAGTTCAGAAGATTGTCTGGGCCTCTGGTTGTGGTTCTATTCAACTAGTTTTCAGTTCCATTGAGGAGATCAGCAACATCTACGAAAAGGTGGCATAGCAGTGTTGGAATTTATCATTAAGTGTAATTTTAAATCTAAAATTTAAGTGGTGTATTATTGCTGGACTACGACGCATTTTTTTTTTTTTTTTAAATTATTCAATATTTATTTATTTCTGTTTTTTTGTAGACTAATGCAGGGAATGAGCCAGATGCTGAGGATGAGCAGGTGTGCTGTGAGGCCTTAGAGGTCATGACCCTTTGCTTTGCTCTTATCCCGACTGCGCTAGATGCACTTAGTAAAGAGAAAGCCTGGCAGACTTTCATCATTGATTTACTGTTGCACTGTCAGAGCAAGTGAGTATCACATATTCACTCAGAAACTATACTGACCTTGGCAACCCTCATCTTTGCTCTGCATGCTGACCTGTATCATGAGTCCATTTCTTTTCTTGTATGTCCCCAGGTCTGTTCGCCAAATGGCCCAAGAACAGTTCTTCCTCATGGCCACTCGTTGTTGCATGGGTCACAGGCCTCTTCTGTTCTTTATTACCCTCCTCTTCACAGTTTTAGGTGTAAGTATTGGGGAAAGCTGAACAACTGGAGGAACATGAGATGCAGTTTAAAATGCAGAATTTTACTGATGTATGTTGTATGTTTTTTAGAGCACTGCAAAAGAACGAGCCAAGCACGCTGGTGATTACTTTACACTCTTGAGGCACTTGCTCAACTACGCATATAATAGCAATATCAACCTTCCTAATGCTGAAGTTCTTCTTAACAATGAGATTGATTGGTTGAAGAGAATCAAGGTATAGTTCATTTTTCCAACAGATTTTTACTGAACTTGTTGGGTTCTTATTCCAGGAATTTTGTGTTCTCAAGCCTTTCAATTCTACTTTTTTTTTTCGTAATTTTTCCCCTTTTAAAGGATGAGGTTAAGAGAACTGGAGAGACTGGGGTGGAAGAAACCATATTAGAAGGTCACATTGGTGTCACAAAGGAGCTACTGGCTTTCCAGACAGCAGAAAAGAAGTACTATATAGGTTGCGAAAAGGGAGGCGCTAACCTCATCAAGGTAAACTGTCAGTTTTTCAGCTACTTTTTTTGGGATATATTTCAGAGGCAAATGGTTTTATATTTGGCTGGAGCTGCACAGGACAAAGATGTCAGTTCTGGATGTACAGATTTTCTTTTGTGCCCCTCTTTTAATGCTGCAACATTCCCTCCCCTTTACCCAGGAGCTGATAGATGACTTCATCTTCCCAGCCTCTAATGTGTATCTGCAGTACATGAAGAGTGGCGAGTTCCCCCCTGAGCAGGCCATACCTGTGTGTAGCACCCCTGCCACAATCACCGCTGGCTTTGAACTCCTGGTAGCACTTGCTGTTGGATGTGTGCGCAACCTCAGACAGATTGTCGACACCCTAACTGACATGTACTACTCGGGTATGAACCATTTCCTATACTGGCTTAACTGTTGAAAAGCGCTTGTAGATTCACTCTTTCAGCATGAACTGACATGAGCTGAAATAGTGTGCAATGTATGAGTTTATATTTGTGGTTCATGTTGTATTTCTGGAAATGCCCTTGTAGGTTGTGAGGCACTTACAGAATGGGAGTACTTACCACCAGTGGGCCCGAGGCCCACAAAAGGCTTTGTTGGGCTGAAGAACGCAGGTGCCACTTGCTATATGAACTCAGTAATCCAACAGCTTTACATGATCCCACCCATCAGAAATGGCATCTTGGCCATAGAGGGCACAGGCAGTGATGTGGACGATGACATGTCTGGAGATGAGAAACAAGATAATGAGGTACCAATGACATTTTCTGGGATTAGTACACTGCCCCAATGTGCATGCCTGGTCATCTTAAATCATATTGGGTTTTTCTTTTAAAGCGTGAAATGAATACTGGGATTTTGGGGAGCTGTTTGCTCTGGAGCACTTTATTTTCTATGCTTCCTTGTAAATTATTATAACGCCAGTGAAACATTGCCCAATAATAATGATGATCATCCTTTCTCAGTATCATGTGATTGACTTAGTCGGCCATCTCTGCGTGTCTTTGCCATGTTGGCATGCCTAGAGCTGAGGGTAAATTTCGTACATTTGTCTGGTGTAATATCGAAAAAAGCTAGGCATGAATTTTTATTTAAATGATTTATATTATTTCAAATCTCTCTTAAACCCTAGTTGTGACTCATAAAGTGGTTTGTTTGGTGAGAGGTTCTATTAAATGTTTGCCTGCAGTGACCCAGGTTGTTTCTCGGCTGTGTCAGTAACTGGTCATGTTTTTGCAGAGCAACGTGGATCCACGTGATGAGGTTTTCAGTTATCACCACCAGTTTGATGACAAGCCATCACTCAGTAAGTCAGAGGACAGAAAAGAGTACAACATTGGAGTTCTGCGTCACCTGCAGGTGATCTTTGGACATCTTGCTTCTTCCAGACTGCAGTACTATGTTCCCAGGGGCTTTTGGAAACAGTTCAGGTAAATGTTCTTATTTTTCATTTTGTGTGTAAAACTGTTAATCACATACTAATGGACAGTCCGGCTTTTAACAATTCTAGACGACACTTTTAGGCAGAAAATTCATATTTAGAATGCTTCCACAATGTATCTCAAAATCCTAGAATTCTTATTGAATATTAAAGTGAAAGACCGTATACCTCTGTCATTGACAATGCATAAAAGTTGTAAGAATTCATTGCTGTAGTACTGTAATAAGGTTGGGAAAACAGGGCAGTCTTTGGATTTGATCTTGTTAAAGCATTAAAAAAAAACAAAAAAAAAAGTTTTCTATCATGTTGATGACACCTCTCAACTTCTCCATGCAGGTTGTGGGGTGAGCCAGTGAATCTGAGAGAACAACATGATGCCCTGGAGTTCTTCAACTCGCTTGTCGATAGTTTAGATGAAGCTTTAAAAGCATTGGGCCACCCTGCCATGCTGAGTAAAGTCCTCGGTGGTTCCTTTGCTGATCAGAAGATCTGTCAGGGTTGCCCTCATAGGTGTGTCTCACTCGCATAAAACACATGGTTGGTTGTTGATTACTTGTTTATTCAGTTGCTTATGATCGTTGTTACATGCATTTTCTTCTAGGTATGAGTGTGAGGAATCCTTCACAACACTGAATGTAGATATCAGAAATCACCAGAATCTGCTTGATTCCATGGAGCAGTATGTGAAGGGTGACTTGCTTGAGGGTGCTAATGCTTACCACTGTGAAAAATGCAACAAGAAAGTAAGCAATGCTCAAAAACAAACAAAAAAAATGAGTTTGTTGAACTGTGAAGCATCAATTAACCCTGTTTTTGCACTTTACAGGTGGACACAGTGAAGCGCTTGCTCATTAAGAAACTACCTCCTGTACTGGCCATCCAGTTGAAGCGATTTGATTACGACTGGGAACGGGAGTGTGCTATTAAATTTAACGATTACTTTGAGTTTCCCCGGGAGCTGGACATGGAGCCCTATACAGTAGCAGGAGTAGCCAAGCTGGAAGGTTCTGATGTCCACCCTGAGAATCAGGTACCATGGGTATTAAAGCTTTCGTACTCCACAAGGCTTAATGAACGTCGATTTGTTTTAAATTGTTTGTTTGTTTTATTTATTTTTTTATAAAAAGCAGGTCATTCAGCAAAATGAACCCTCAGAGCCAGAGGCACCATGCAGTTCACGCTATAGGCTTGTGGGAGTGCTGGTGCACTCAGGCCAGGCCAGTGGAGGTCACTACTACTCTTACATTATCCAGAGGAATGGCAGTGGAAGCGAGGGTGAAACCAATCGCTGGTACAAGTTTGACGATGGTGATGTCACAGAGTGCAAGATGGATGATGACGAAGAGATGAAGAACCAGTGCTTTGGGGGAGAGTACATGGGTGAAGTGTTTGACCACATGATGAAGCGTATGTCCTACCGTAGACAGAAGCGCTGGTGGAACGCATACATCCTCTTCTATGAGCGCATGGACTCCCTGGACAAAGACGGTGAGCTGGTGAAGTACATCTCTGAGCTGTCAGTAAGCAGCAAGCCACACCAGGTCAAGATGCCACCAGCCATCGAATGCAGCGTACGCAAGCAGAATGTGCAGTTCATGCACAGCCGTATGCAGTACAGCCTGGAGTACTTTCAGTTCATTAAGAAACTCCTAACCTGTAATAGCGTCTATCTGAACCCACCACCAGGTAACAGTACTTAGTAACAGTATTTTTTTTTTTTTTTTTTTTTTTTATTCACAATTCATATAAATCCTGGGCTGTATAGAACAATGGCTATAATAATAGCATTTCTATTGTTTGTAGAGAAATATTTGACAGGCTATATTTTAGGTTGAAATACTATGGCACACTGCTGATAAATAATTCATATCCAATTTGATTAATGTTAATGGACTTGATCTTTATTCTTGGACCAGGGTTGCCAAATGAACACTGCTGAACCCTGGCAAGCGTGTTGCTATAAATTGCGCATTTACATAAAACTTTGGGGCTCTTATGAATTTTTCTTTTCGTTCTGTGGAAACCCCATGCACACACTTATTATAAAGCTGCCAAACTTTCTTCACATACATTTTGGCTTTGTATTTGTTTGACATGGAAAATGTATTCATACTTATTTTGACCCATCTGTATTCTCATAAAGCCAAGGCTTAATTAATTAATTTATTTTTAAAATGTGATTTTTATTCATTTATTTGTTTGTTTGTTTGTTATTTTTATAATTATTGGACTGAACACTATTCAATTCTGAAAATGAATGAAATTTTTGGATGATGGATCATGCCATTATTTAGATTAAGATTAATCTCTTGTTTTGAATAGAAATGAACTCAATGTTCTCACTAACACCTGAGTATTTTAACACCATTAATAGTTAATTATCCCTGTGTTTGTCATTCATTAGCACAAGTGCTTAGCATCTTGGGAATTAATTTTGCTCTTATTTTTATTTAATTAGGACAAGACCATCTTTTGCCTGAAGCAGAAGAAATGGCTAAGATTAGCATTCAGCTCACAGCTCGATTCCTCTTCAGCACAGGATTTCATACCAAGAAAGCAGTCCGTGGCCCGGCCAGTGATTGGTATGTAAGCCTGCTTAAAAATTACAGTGGGATTTTTACAAAGATTACAAATGTTCTGAGTTTTAAGACTTGATCATCCTAAGGATATACTCTGTATTCAAAAACAGGCTGTAGTGTAGTCTCTCCTCCGAGTGCAGGTTTAGTATTTTCATAAAATGAAAAAAAAAATTGTTTATTAAATCAAGAAGGATCATTCCAATGGTTTCCAAAATGATTCTACTTTACAATTAATTGCACACATTCAATTTTTTAGGTATGATGCCCTGTGCATCCTCCTTCGACACAGCAAGAATGTACGCTGCTGGTTTGCACACAACGCCCTATTTTCCTACCCAAACCGATTCTCGGAGTACCTGCTCGAGTGCCCTAGTGCTGAAGTGCGGGGTGCTTTCTCCAAGCTCATTGTATTTATTGCACATTTCTCCCTGCATGATGGACCTTACCCATCACCTGTTGCCTCACCAGGACCATCTAGTCAGGTAAGCTCATCAAATCCATAATGAACAGTGAAAATTGAAATAGATATAATACTGCATCTGGGTAAATTTATCTTTAACGTGTTTCTGAACTTTGTGCTAGGGCTGTGATAATCTGAGCTTAAGTGACCACTTGTTACGTGCTGTGCTTAACCTGTTACGGAGAGAGGTGTCCGAGCATGGCCGTCACCTGCAGCAGTACTTCAACCTTTTTGTCATGTACGCAAACCTAGGTAAGGAATAAAAACCCGTTTTGAAAATATTTGTAAGTAAAATATCCCATAAGGGGGACCCTCGCTAGTTACAGTGAATACTAAATGAAATGGTGTGGATCTCATTGAAAAGGGTTGTGTTGCATAGGATCATGTTTTTGGGTGAAAGTCAGTACATTTTGTAACTTCCTATCTTTTGGTGTAGGTTTGGCAGAGAAGACACAGCTGTTGAAACTTGGTGTGCCATCCACCTTTATGCTGGTGGCTCTGGATGAAGGCCCAGGCCCACCCATTAAGTACCAGTATGCTGAGTTGGGGAAGCTGTATACAGTGGTGTCTCAGCTGGTGCGTTGCTGTGATGTAACGTCTCGTATGCAGTCCTCAATCAATGGTGAGTTTCTTTCCTTCCACAACTATTTTGTATTCGCTCCAGGTTTCTCTAGCTGTTGCCTGATGATGATTGACATCCTTGCTCAGTGTCGTTTGACTGACAACGCAGCCTTCTCCAGGTGTTTGAGCCACGTTGGCTTTGCCTGGAGCTGAGGGCACATGTATAGCTACTGCTATCATACTATGGCATTATAACCAGTCTATAACCATAACGTAATCATTATGTTTGTCTTGCGTAGGTAACCCTCCTCTTGCTAACCCATATGGGGATCCCAGCCTGACTCAACCCATCATGCCTCTGCATCAGATGGTGGCTGAGATACTGTTTGTGCGTACCAGTTACGTGAAGAAGATCATTGAGGATTGCAGTAACTCTGAGGAGACCATCAAACTGTTGCGCTTCTGCTGCTGGGAAAACCCACAGTTCTCCTCCACTGTGCTCAGTGAACTGCTGTGGCAGGTGAAGACCAGACAACCAACAACATAGTTTTGGAAAATATAGGCTGTTGAGGAATTGACTGTTTATAACGGTTATAATGTGAAAGTGAAGTGAAAACAGGAAAAAATTTAATGAACATTCCACATTAAAGTGAACCAAATAAATAAAGGCATAAAAAGTGTTGATTTATTTTTATTTAACAGCATGTTCTGAAGTGATAATGTAGTGAATTGAAATTTTAACTGTTAATCACTTTTTCTTTTAATAGGTTGCTTACTCCTACACTTATGAGCTAAGACCTTACCTGGACTTGCTGCTACAGATCTTGCTTGTGGAAGACTCTTGGCAAACTCACAGGTTAGTCTCTACTGGTTCTGCTTAGCAGACTGCAGTCCACTCGAATTACATTGTTTCTCATTCCTTCTTTGTGATCCACCAGGATCCACAATGTGCTGAAGGGGATCCCAGACGATCGTGACGGCCTGTTTGACACCATACAGCGTTCTAAAAATCACTACCAGAAGAGAGCTTACCAGTGCATCAAGTGCATGGTGGCACTGTTCAGCAATTGCTCAGTCGCCTATCAGATCCTTCAGGTAGCCCAAAGAATTTAGAACCGTGATTGATAAAATGTGGTTAAAATGAACCATAAAAAATGTATTCCATACTCATTAAGATATCTTTGTGTCTTCACAGAGTAATGGAGACCTGAAGAGAAAGTGGACATGGGCTGTAGAGTGGCTTGGTGATGAGTTAGAGCGCAGGCCATATACCGGCAATGCCCAGTACACATATAACAATTGGTCACCTCCTGTTCAGAGCAATGAGACCTCCAATGGCTACTTCCTGGAGCGTTCCCACAGTGCCCGCATGACTTTAGCCAAGGCTTGTGAGCTGTGCCCAGAGGAGGTATGGAAAATGCACACTGCCCACAAAAACTGGTAGCATACAATGTTTACCGAAAATACTAACGTTGTAACATTCTATCAGGAGATAAAATTGCTTGCCAGAGGCACATAGTTTTTTTTTTAACACAGCTTCCATTTGGAGTTTTTCTTTCAATTTGACTCGTTCAAGTCGTTCAGCTTAATTTGCAACTGTAAACCTGTCACTTACTTTCCCTTTTGCTACTGTAGACTTACGAAATGTGTTAACTCAGCATGTGTTATTCAGTAACATTATTCCTGTTAATATTTAAAATAAACACGATTATATAACAGGAAAAACATGAATTTAAAGCAAATTGGTTTCTATATTCTAACTGGGATTTTAACAGGGTTTGTTTATTGCATTCTTTTTCTTTGGCTGTGCTTTTAGCATGATTTAGTGACCACAATATGCCAGTGCTATACTGAACTATAGATAGGGCTTTGAGTTTTCGAAAAATTTACTTTAGAATTTTTTCTTTTCTCAGGAAGAAAGTAAATGTTTTGCCAGCATTTCAAATAGAAGTGGATAAGCCTTTTTTTTTATTCTTTTTCATTTCTTTTCTGTTTTATGAGGACTTCGTTCTTTTTTTTTCTTTGCAAAATAACCATGGCCTGTTTGGTTTAGCTTTAAATAATGGAAATTTGTCAATGTTAAGTATCGCTTGCCACTTGTGTAGTATACCATATACACTATTAACTGCCATTTCAAACTAGTGTCACTTAACGAAGCACGAGGTGGTGTCTGAAGAGGACGCAGGCCGGAAGCTGTCCTCGCCACAGCAGCTTTTGCCAGGGGAAGTGACAGGCCAACAGCAACACACTGTAAGATTCGTATGCCCCGGCCACACTGGTGCCATCTGCGTAACCTTTTGGTGTTCACAGAGCATAGGGAAGCTAAATCCATTACCCACTCCCACAAACAAGCCCCACTGTAAATTAACTGTCTTTTGTCCAAATATCAATGTGTTTATGAACTCAAACTGTTTCTTCCCACATTGCCATGCACAACATGATCGAAAACTCTCAGCCTTGGCTATAGTGATACAGTTGACCCATCTGTATTAAGTGTGTTTGAGTGCCTTTTTTTCTTTTAATACCTTCATCCATCAAATTGGCATAAAGGTCACAAAATATTAGTGTTAGTAAAACTTTTATATACAGAAACTATATATTTTGCATGCAAGTAAAAAGTGTAGGTTTTTCTTATGCATTCAGGATATTTGTCAGTTTGTTATTTAAGCCACAATCATGTTTGTTGCTATGTTCCTCTTAACAGTAATTGTGCATAGTTCTTGTCTTTTTGTCTGCCACAACTTTCCTTTGATTTGTTGTCAGCTTGATTATAAAGTTTTCATTTAGTAGGCCAAGTCTAGTCTAAAATGTCTCCTTATGCACTTTGAACACTGCTTAGCAAGCATTTTTAGTCCATTTTGATGACAATTCGTTGTTGTTGAGCTTCGTTTGAGTGTTTAGATTTATATTGGCGTTTAAAGATTAATGAGTGAATGGTGTTTTTAGGAGCAGGATGAGCAGGAAGCCCCCGATGACCAGGACTCCTCTCCACCAGAAGACACGTCTCTGTATCCCCACTCTCCAGGGACACAGTATCAACAGGTAATGGACAGACCAAATATAAATGAAAAATCAAAAATATTATAAATAGTTTGTCTTAACTAAAGGTGTGCTTTGTCTTTTTCAGCAAAACAACCTTCCCCACGGTCAGCCATACACTGGCCCTGCAGCACAGCATATGAACAATCCTCAGCGTCCAGGTCCACGAGCACAAGAAAACTGGGAGCCCCCAGAAGAGGTGCCACCTGCCCAGACAAAAGAGTAGCACCACCTTTTCATCCTGTCCTCCATCCGAGTGCAAGACGTTTAAGCAAAGAGCGAGGCCCCAGGCCCCACCATGCAGCGTCACTCCACAAACTGTGTCTCCAGAAAATTCTGCTCCCTATCCTCCTCACCCTGGGATGGAGTATCACTGTCTGCCCTGCAGTATTACAACCTGCCTGCAGTGGATGGTGTATGGTGGTGTAACAAGCCAGGCCTGATGCACTTGTCTCATGTGATGATGGTGTACATATTCTAATAGTTTTTGACTGTTCAAAACCATCAGCACCACATGCTGGTTGGAGACTTGCGGATTTACAAAACTTTAAAACTATAAAAATGCAAAAAAATGTAAAAGAAAAAAAAAAAAGCCCTGTTTAATCACCTGTGCTCAGTGGTGCAGTTTGATCTGCCTTTTGGCCCTTTCGGTCATTCAGCTCTATATTATTTTAATCCATGTCCACTCTTGGTTAATCTATCCCACCTCTGGAGCTGAGGATGGCTGTACTGTTGGCATGATGGAATGGTTGGCTGATCCTGATGCTAGGTTGACACAAGAGGTGATACAACATTTGTTCTGGAAACTTTCATAGCCTTTCCTCTTTTTTTTTGGTATTAATTGAATCATTTGAAAGCTCTAGTTGATATGCTGTAATGTTTTAGCATGGCTTCACACCGAACTAGTGTAGCCAAAGGGAAGTTCTGTGATCCTAACCGCCGTAGTTCCTAATCGACAGCTATTTTGACAAGCCGTTCCCCCTCCCCAAAACAAATCACTTCATCTTTTTTTTTTTTTTTTTAAATCAATATAAGAAACCAGTGGCTTCTGAATTGCACATATGTATCCTCTGACCTAACATTTGGCACTCAGTTCTTGGTGGGAATAAATGTTTAGTTTGAATTATAGGAATTTTAGAAAGAGAAAATGTATATGCAACAGTTTGCTATGCCAGGATGCCTGGAGCATTAGTGGACTATACTTGGTTTGCTTGTTTGTCTCTCCATGGTTGAACCTTGTATTAGACAAACGGACAAAAATAAAGAAATAAAAGATTAACATTGGCCACTAAAGTTGACAGCCTTCAGGTGCTGCCTGTTCACTTGCTTATTCTACTTGAACAGATTCTGCCTGGGGACTCTATTGGAGCAGAAAGTCAGAAGCAGGGTTATACCATAAGAGAACTGCTGGTTAGTTACATGGCAACTTAAACTAGATAAGGTAATATTTAGGAATAAGGGTAAACACCAGTAAATATTGTATTTAATTGGTAACTTGAAAGCATTTTGGATTATCTAAAAATACCAAATACTCCTGCAAATAAAACTATTCTGCCCACCATATTATATTTAAATATTTTGCTGTTTTATTTTATAGAATTTATTTTGTTGTATTTCACTGAAAAGGAAAAAATAGAATTTGATTTAAGAGGAACATTTTGTCCTTGTGTTCTTTTTAAAAATACTGACTGTACAGAGTTTTGCCCTTTTTTTTTTGCTGACTTTTGTTTTGGCCATAGTGACATTGAATTCTGGAGCCACAGTCGCAATGTTAACTTTCACTTTGTGAGTTTTTTTGTGCACAGAACTATTAGACATTGCGCCGTTCAAGAATAAAGAAAAACAAATCTTAAATGTGTTTGTTTACATTTCTACAGACATGTAACCTTTCAACTCCCATGTAGGTAACATTAGCATGGACCACTGCTGTCTTCTGCTCTTACAGCAGTTTCAATTTTAAAACTATAAAAGTGCAGGATGTAGCTAAAAGGAGAATTTAATGTAATTTACCAAACACATTCTGCAATAATTCTTGAGTGTAGACATGACAAGCCTGACTTAGTTGGACACATTTTATTATGAAGATACAGTTTAGTTTTCCTTCTCCTGGACGGTCTTTGTTCCACGCAGTCTGCCAGTGCGGCGGGCAGCAATAAGACCGACTTTGCGTCCAGCAGGTGCGTCCCTCCTGATGGTTGAGGGTTTGCCAATGTGCTGATGGTTACCACCACCGAAGGGATGCTCAACAGGCTAAAAACAGCACACAAGTAGAACCGTTTATACAAGCACCAGTAAAACTTCAACCTACTAGCAATAATAAAGAATAATACACTCCACAAAGTGGAAAATTGCCAGCACTTACATTCATAGCCACACCACGCACACGAGGCCAGCAGTTCCTCTTAACCTTATATTTGTGGTAGGCACGGCCTGCCTTCAGGATAGGTTTGTCAATACGTCCACCACCAGCAACAACACCTTTTAGAAAGGAAATGAAGCATAATCAACTCCACACATCTCATACACTTTTTTTTTTTAAAACATGTATAGAATCACTACACTTCTGAGGATGATTAGGAGCTCACTGTTCTGGGGCAGAAATGTGGCTCAAATTGGAACTAATGACAATTCTTTGCACCAATGAAACTTGCTATACTGGTATAGAAATGCTTGGCAACCTCATTGAACTTGTGTGTAGGTGCTAAAAATTCTAAGTATCTAAATGAAGTCTTTGTTTACACTAACCGGTTTTCAAACTTAAGCAATTTAGATATTCAGATGGTGAGAATGAAAGCATTTTTCATTCTCACCATCTGAATATCTAAATTGCTTAAGTCTCCACAGGAGTCATATTAATTTAACTATAAATGATATTTCAGTGAAAATACTTTACTGTCATTACATTAGTTATACATACCAACAACAGCTCTGTTAGTGGAGGAAATGACCTTCTTGGCTCCAGAGGGGAGCTTGACTCTGGATTTCTTGGTCTCGGGGTTGTGGGAGATTACGGTGGCGTAGTTTCCGGATGCACGAGCCAACTTTCCACGATCACCAGGCTTCTCTTCAAGACTGCAGATGATGGTACCCTCAGGCATGACACCAACAGGTAACACATTACCAATGTTCAGCTGGGCTACAAGTCAGAGAATTACAATAAGATTCCAACCAACATCAACAACACAGTGTGTGCAGTATACAAGTCAACAGTACGACACCCACAAATAGAACACAAGAACACATCCGGAACATAGTGTTTGCTTCGATTTACCTTTCTTGCCGCAAAAGATAAACTGGCCGGTGTGGATGCCCTCAGCTGCAATAAAAAGCTCGGTCCTTTTCTTGAACCTGTACGGGTCACGGAAGACCACCTTAGCAAGTGGAGCTCCACGGCCAGGATCATGGATGATGTCCTGAAAAAGATGGGGTTGTTGTTTAAGACTTTTCTCTCCCCACTAAAGCAAAAAATGCTCTGTGGAAAAAATTTACCTTCACAATTCCCTTGATGTAGCCATGACGTTCGGCGAAGTCGATGTGTCGGAGCTTAGCAGCACCTTTCCTGTGCTTGATGTGAGCTTTAAACACTGAGCCCGCACCTTTTCTCTGTGCCCTGATCACACGGCCCATAGTGCCTCCTGCACACACAACACAACACACTGAACAGTCTGCTTCACACACACACACACTCACAAAACCACACTTAAGTCTGCTTCACACACAGCTGGATCAGACACCTGGTCTACATAGTGTCTCAAACATACACACTTTCATTCTAAATAATTCTTTTAAGGAATATGGAACAGAATATTTTCATGCATGTTTGGCCGAATTTTCAGGACTCCTCATTCCTGCACAACATCTTGTATTCAACACAAACTTGGCAGAATAATAAATATTGTACTTAGCTAGCTAACCAACACCGCAGTATCTACGTAACTTATTATTATTAATAATAATAAGAATAATAATAACTGATTCAGAATCAGCGGGTCAACACAATCTAACAGAAGAGTTAGCCAACAAGCTAACTTCACTAGTTAGCACTGATGCTAATGTGTGTAGCAGCCGGTTGTGACACCGGGCCTAAAAGTTCACTTGGGCAAAAACATCTCAGTTTTAACAGCAATAAAGTGTTTATAACGTCTCTGTGTCTCATTACAGTAAGTCACACACATTATGGCCAGCAGCCGCCTGTGAGCGACAGATCCGAGGCCTGAACACGACTGTAATCAGACTTCAACATTTTACACCGAATTTCACCCGAAAAACAGCTCCATTTAACTAAACAGCGACATAAAAAGGGACGTAAACATCACGTCAGTGTTTATTACACAAATTTAACAGCGGATGGTTAAAATCTAATAAAGATTCGGTTAAGATTCAACGGAGAGAAACAAAGACCGCTCTCATACCTAAACTCCGTTGAAGGTGAAAAGGAAGTAGAAGAGAGAGAGAGAGATTTTCTTCCGGAGAAATAGAGAGCGCGTCACGCTCCCCCTAGTGGTGATGATGAGAACTGCAGAGTCCCAGCCGCTCCCTATTCAGCATGTAGTGCACTTCATTAGTGTCCACACTATGTAGCACACCCACACATATAGGACAGGAGAATTGGAATGAGACCGATGTAACTGGACCAGCAGCTATTAGGTTATGGAGATTTCATATTTATTGTTAGTTCTCAGCTCCTGGAACTCTGGATGTTTATAACATATTCTTAACCTCAACAGGTTTGGTGAGAACTTAGATACGTATATGATATAAATTATAAGTACAATTATATTTGCATGTTCATTAGAATTACAATTACACCATGTGTTTCACAATATTAGTTACAAATGGATTTTCATCTGTTTATTTTTCCCCTTCTCCCAATCAGCCACTTTAGGCCCATATTATTCTTCATTAAGAATGAAGACTACTGAAGTTGTCAATCATGAGTCAATGATCAAAGTACAAGCACGTACCATTATCCATGATGCTGCTTCTAGAATTTCATTCATTCATTCATTCATTTTCTACCACTTATCCGAACGTCTCGGGTCATGGGGAGCCTGTGACTATCTCATACGTCATCGGGCATCAAGGCAGGATACACCCTAGACAGAGTGCCAACCCATCGCAGGGCACACACACACTCTCATTCACTCACACACTAAGGACAATTTTCCAGAGATGCCAATCAACCTACCATGCATGTCTTTGGACCGGGGGAGGAAACCATAGTACCCGGAGGAAACCCCCGAGGCACGGGAGAACATGCAAACTCCATACACACAAGGCGGAGGCGGGAATCGAACTCCCAACCCTGGAGGTGTGAGGCGAATGTGCTAACCACTAAGCCACTGTGATCCTGAATTTCATTCAATTCAATTAAATTTATTTGTATAGCGCTTTTAACAATCATCCCATTGTCTCAAAGCAGCTGCACAGAAGTATGGAAACAGAAGAGAGAAAAACAAATAAATATATAATAATAAGAAGAAGAAAAAAATAAGGATAAAAATAAATACTTCAATATATATATATCTTTGTCATGACAAAAACTTCTGTTATGTCGAGATAACGAGATATTAAGTCGTTATCAAGACAAAACAAGAAAGAAAAAAATATATATAATAAGACAAGGCCTCTTAGGACTTCTGTAGAAACCTCACCTGTATTGAAATATTCCATTTATGGTTTATTGCCTATTTTGCTAATGGTGGTGAAAGGCATCATACATAGGAGTGAGTTGCTGAGACTGAGATCCGGGATTTACACAACTGTTTTAAAAGAAGGCTAACTGCACTGTGTAAACCATAACAGTTTTTCTTTTCTTTTTTTTTCACGAGTGAGTCAACAAAATTAACATTATGTTTTGATGGTGTGGAGTCTGGAGTTTTTGATTATTTTTCATGACATGGAGACCAAGCTTAGAAATTGCTTTAATTTGCTCAAAGTAGAACAGAAATGTAGAAGAAAACATGATGTAAATGAGAAAGTGATTTTTTTCAGCAGGTATTTTTGTTTGTTTATTCAAGCTAACTCTAGAGTCTGTTTCCAGTTGAGAAAACCATGTAATTCAAATTATACTGTGGAATATAAAATAGAAAATAAAAGGCCTTGTATAAAACATGACTATGTGGCCATTTTCCTTATATAAAGGTCAAGGTTTAACTCTTTTTGTTTTTTCTCATACTGGATGTAGAAACTCAGGTTCCTCTAGCAGTGTGTTCCAGCTCAGGTCAATGCTTTGACAAATGCACAATGTATTTAACCGTTTCTTAATGTATGGCTAGTATCCACTAAAGTAGCTTTTATTGTCATTTCAACCATATATAGCAGTTGCAGTACATAGTGAAATGAGAAAATATTTCGCCAGGATTGTGGTGCTACATAAAACAAAGACAGGGCATATAAAGGACTAGTAAGTTAGTCCTAGCCACATAAAGTGCAACAAGACAGTGCAGGACAAAAGACTATGCAGATGAAAATATACAAGACAATACAAAAAAGACAATACACAAAAGACAATAAACAGAAACAGTGCCGACCAGTGTAAATACTGTATGTTCAGACAATATTGCCTGACAAAAAATGTGGAAGCTTGTTAATTGATTCATTTTGTATAGTGCTTGCTTTAATATCTTCCTCTGTGTGGAGCTCCATGCTTGTGGTGATCATGACTGTGATGATTACAACAAGAGAATTTAAAAGTCTGGGTGACAGGGAGCCTATTCTGGGAACACAGGGAATGAGGCAGTCTGGGATGGGATGTCAGTCCAAAGGGCATCAAGCACACACACATTCATTCACATGCACACGATCTAAAGGGGACCCTGGACTTTTATTATCTTTAATAATAGGGTTCATTTTAAATCTGTGTCTCTGTGTCCTTTCTACCAGCACTGTGGTCTACCAGGTGGACCTGTGTTTTGTCTGCTGGTAGCTGGTCAGGCAAAAATATCCCTGTTAATTAAATGCAGAATGAAATCTTTTCTAATCTGGGTCCATAACTTGTAGAATCTCTCTCTCTCTCTCTCACACACACACACCAACTACAGTATGTATCATTCATTTTTGTGGTCTATTTTCTATTAGAATAATGTACAAATCTACTGCATATCACTTTGTCTAACGGATGCATTTGAAAAGGTTTGTTGAAGCTAATCTATCCGGCAGAAAAACAAAAACATAAACAAAAACAATACATTCAAGGTAAATCCTAAGTATATATATATATATATATATATTCCTAAATATATTTGCGTTTATAACAAATCAACGTCACGCAAATAACAATGAACAATCACGAGTTTAAAAACATCCCTTCCAATAAAACGCACGCACGCACGCGCACGCACAGCTTCCTGCTACATGTATTCTCTCGATACTTTCCGCGTCGCCGCTGAACTACGAAATCTCGCGATATCTGCGCTCAGCCTGGGCTCTATTTCACGTACCGAATATCGCAAGGTGCTGTTACGGACAGTCTTAGAGTCTAGACGCATAGCTAGTTAGCTGTCGTGAAACTTCGGTATAGGTTTTTTGTTTTAATCGCTACGCAAATTCTAAAAGAAAAATCCTTCGTATGTTCGTATCCGCTGGCTTTATACCTTCATATTTCGCTTTTTCGAACCTGATACAGAAGAAGAGCAGCGCGTCGTTCGAGAAGGAGAATTTGGCCGTGTTCCTGTAGCTAGCTAGTTAGCCGGCTTGCTAACAAAGAAAATATCTGGTGAAAAGGAGAAATCCTCCTCATTATTTTTTCTAGTTATGAGTCATGTTGCCGTCGACGGTCTAGATCAGCAGGTAAGTTCGGCTTTTCTCAACAGCCCGAAATGAGAAACCGTTTACTTTTATTTAAATTAACGACGTATTTGTTTTTAAATCCGCTTCGTGATCACGGGGTTATTTACACATCGGTGTCCTGAATCACCGGCGAATAGTTTATAATCCGGTTTGTTTGGTTAAAATCTAAACCGAGTCGTTAATCCTCTGTCCGGCTCTGAATCTGCCAGCATTAGCTTACATCCACAGTTAGCTTGTTAGCTTTTGCGTATTACGCATTTCGCCAAAGTTGGACTTGATAATCACATCACCGCTCACAGCTACGTGAAATATCGCGCCTTTAGCAGCGACTTAAACAGCTAGATTCCAAAATAACGTGAATATCACGTCGTGTGGCGTGTTATTGTGTGTTCGTGCCGTCATGTTTTGTGAGTAAACTTTATTCCGACTTGTTTATTTAAAGCCTCTTGTCGATGCTAAAGCGTTACACGTGTATGTGGTGTTAGAAAAAGCTGAGGCCCAAGGCAGGAGGCTGATAATCAGGTCCCCGGTTCTGTCGTTAATACACGTGAGCTCGCTTTCTCACACACACGTTAGCTGCAGATGTTATAGGGTTTCGTGTTGAGGATGATTAGCGGACTGCTCAGTTCGCCTGGGTTTCTTCTTCTCTCCACAACATCTTCTCTTCCACCGTCGGACATTTTGTTCGCCTTTCAGGTTAAGAAGGAGAAGAACATCGCAGATAATCGAACGTTATGGCCGTCTACGTACAAATTCTGGTTCAGCAATGTTTTATTCTAAGCGTTATTTATACACACGTATATGCAGGCATTATTTATCTTACAGTTTATGGTAGTAAGATGCACGCAAAACGTGCCACAGTAGAGAGAGATGCGCGAGCTGCCGGATGCAGTCAACACTGCGTCTGTCATCACGTCACACACGCGACTTGTACACGATCAACTCGATTAGCGGTGAACTGATTATAAACTGTGCAGCTTTGTTCGATTGTAGACTTGTCCTTTGTTACTATGGAGTAGTCAGTGGAGTCTGGGGTCACTTATTGATCTTTAATAAGTTTGGAGGGGAGAAAGCTGTACGGTTTAAAATAACTCGAATATTACTGTACAAATTTGAGAAATATGCTAATGTTTAAAAAATACTTTGGATTGTTAAATTTCTCCAGAACTTGAACATAAATCCACATTTCTCAATGTATCCACAATCTAACCAGCATAGTTGCATTCCATACTACAATTAGAAGGAACTAAAAGTGGATTACACTTACAACTGTGTCCTGTTTAGTGACTGGTAGTTGACTTGAGTGGTTTTTCTTTTCCCCTCCTCATTATTACTTTTTTTTTTTTCCCTCCAGCTTTCTGCCCTAGACTTGAACTCTGCAGATGGGCAGGGTGGAGGCACTGGCAGTAAGTTTTTGACAATCACACTACTCTTTACATGCATTTTACTTTCACACTCTTGGAAGAAATTTTCATCCCTTAAGGGTTTGATGGTTTGTTTATCTAGAGCAGGGGTCTCCAATCTTATCCGGAAAGGGTTGGTGTGGGTGCAGGTTTTCATTCCAACCAAGCAGAAGCCACACCAGAGTCTACTAAAAGCCAAGAACAGCTGATGAATCAGGTGTGGCTTCTGCTTGGTTGGAATGAAAACCTGCACCAACACCGGCCCTTTGCAGATAAGATTGGAGGCCGCTGATCTAGAGGAATCTTAAGGTTCCCTAGAAATGCAAAACAGACATTTCTCTCCAGAGAGTAATCCCATTTTTTTAAAGAAGTGTATACACATGCATAATTATCTCGCACAACATGGCCAAAGGTTTGTGGACACCTGACTGTTACACCCGTGTGTTTTGTAAATCCCATACCAGATTTAGTCCTTAGCATTTCCAGTAATCTCCATTCTTTTTCAAAGATTTACTACTAGCATTGGAACACGGCTGTGGGGATTTGTGTACATTCTTCCACAAGAGCGTTAGTGAGCTTGGGCTCTGATGAGGAGGCCTGTTGTTCAGTCAGGGTTTCAGTTCATCCTAAAGAAATTTGGCAAACCATGTCTTTATATGTGCATGGAAATATTGTCATGCTGGAACATGGCATTCCATTCAAAGGAGCTAAAAAAATTTACTTGCATTGTAATGCACTAGCACCTCCTCTATAGCTGTGTGCTTTGTGTCATTAGTCTGGGGAAGACCCACATATGGGTACGATGGTCAGGTTTGTACAAACGTTTGTCATTTGTTATGATTGTATTCTAGATGCACTCATGTCAGTATTTCTGTTTGCCTTGCATAGTATTATGATAATATCCTACACACAATGTTGGCTGAAATTTAGTGCTGCACTCTCTTAAATGTCCATTCATTGAGATTTCTTTTAAACCCCAGGGCGTTACATTCCTCCTCACTTGAGAAATAAAGATGCTGGTAATAATGGTAAGTATTTTTGTTTTACTAACAACCAATTGTTTTTATAGAACTGTCATCACTTTTTTTTTTTTTTTACTTTTTACTAACACCAAGTTAAATGCTGCAAACATCATACTGCAGCTCTAGCATTGGAGCACGAGACGCACATTTGTGCATCAGATGTGTATAAATTGATTAGTTTGTTGTTTTTAATCACTTCCCCTTTAGCAGATTTTAAACATCTGATAATGCAGTATGTTCTCCAGTGCATTGATTAAGGTTCACTGTGTATTTGAGATTGCATGATTTATCACTTTCAAAGCTTTGTCATTTTATTTAGGGCTAAAAATTTTTCGCCTTTTTTTTCTCTGATGGTCTTAATTTTTGTTTATTGCCCATTTGATTTAATGTTAGTTTGCTGGGGTTTTTATTTTAATTAGTGCAGAGAATGTTTTCATTGTTTTAGGAAGCTGAGGAAGATGAGTTGATGAGTCACATTGTTGTGAAGCCTTTTTTTTTCTTCTTTTTGTTTCCAACGTCCAAAAAAGGTTTATTTATTTGTCTTCTTTTTATGTTTACTGTTTTTATTTATTTTTATTTCTTCACAGCAGGAAATGCTTATTCCTCTAGTAGACAGAGCGGTTATTCAGTGCCACCAGTACTGAGCTGTAAGTTTGTTTTGTTAGCTTTGCTATGGGTGCTCTGCATTCCTAAATGCATGAAAGTTTAATTTTATGTCCAGAATCCAGCATATAGGGCCAGTATCTAAAGCTCAAAGTTTACTGGGCATAGACATGAATCCTTCTCACATTTTTGTGTTCTGTTTTGGGGAGCTAGCCCATCCTTGTACAGAGTCTAACTTCCACCTATTCCACACAGCTATCCATCAGCTGTAGTCACTTTCTTTTCTCTCCTTTTCTCATTTCTTTTCCAGTTGACTATAGGGTTGTGGAGGAAGAGGGTCGTTGACACTACACACTTAGACTTTTACACAATATAGACAAGAAGTTTTCTTTAGACGGTCACTCGGTTTTGTAACATTTACTAAATTCAGTTCCCTGAGAGAAACAGCAAGTGCTTTACAATTGTGTTTGTAGCCATTAGAGTAAGGCTTGATTGTTTTGCCTCTTTGTCTATATGAAGAAAGGCGTTGTCCTTAAGTGCACTATGCCTCTGCTCAGGTTGCCCAAGATACCCATCTCAGGAGCTTTCCTTCTATCACACCTATGGTGGTGGCTGGCCAGACAGATGTGGTACACCCGTATCTCTGTATTTGCATGGGACATGTGTAGTGTCCCCCTCCCTCCCCTCACCTTTGGCTCTAAAGCTGACTGCTACTATATGCAGTTATCAGTCACAGCATTATTGCCTTTGTCAGAGAATGAAGTTAGCAAAATTTGCGAACTAATTAATGCGCTAATATGATGGGAATGCCTGCTTTTGCTGCATGCTTAACTGTTTGCTCATGTAGGTTTAAGGTTTGAGATTGAGCCTCCTTATGGATGTATGGCACAGGGGTCTGCTAATGTAGAATTTAACTTTTGAGGCAAAAGAATTATTAATATTAGTGATGGTGCCATAATTAAGTGTTCTAGGCAGTGTAGTTAGTTAGTTAACTGGATGTAATCATATTATTTTGTTTATTGCTGTGTTCTGAATATGGCCACAGGGGGCTGGCAATTTTTTTTTAAAAATTTGCTTAAATCCAAGTTTTGTGTGCTTCACTGTGTAAAGGGTTGCTCAAAACCCCACCTCCATTGTAGTCAGTGCTATTTCCCTTGTTCTTAGCTGGAATTTTCCAGATATAAACCTGAAAAGATGCAACCTACGTGTCTTTGATTTGTTTTTTTTTGTTCTGTTCATGCTGATGCCAGATAATGGAGAAAGTTATCTTAACAATATTTTTGTTTCTATTTTTGTATAGTTTTATACTCATTTTTGTGAATTCTGAACTTTTGAGCACTGACTTTACCATCTCCTGAAGGTTTCAGGAAAAAAGTCCTGTTTTATCGTTCATCTGTAGTTTCTGTCCGTATGCAGTAAGAGAGGATTTGGCTGGTTCACTTGGCATGTTTATGGAGAGCTGTGAGGGAGTTTTGATAGAGGCTCCTTTTTTACCTGTGTGCGTTAGGAATGAGAACACAGACTGCGCTCGCTCAGATTGGTAATTGTAGAGCAGCTGGTAGGACATAACATGCCATTTCATCTGTTTTAGGCTAGCTGAATGTATGCAAAGTTGCAGCTGATAATTTTTTCATTTTAATTAGGACTGGAGCCTGTAGAGAAGAGAGACCATCTTGCCAAAGCTGTGTTTTTTTTTTTTTTTTGTTTTTTTTTTGGTTGCCTTTATGTGGTTTGATTAGCACTAGTTCCACTTCTGGTTAGACTATAGACAAGTATTTAAGTAAACTAGATCTTCCACTTTACCTGGGTGTTTGGTCCACCTTTCTCACCTGAGTCACTGTATGCTAATGCAGTACTAGTTTGCTTTCACTTGCTTTTTGATAACTACTGCTCGCTCACCCAGTACCAGTGGGAACAGGGCTTGGGAATCCACATCATGCCACGCTGCATTTTTGGATTGATTTTCTATATGGTCTGCAAAATATTTAATTTACATCAAGTACTTAAATGGATACATTTTCCCCCACATTTTGGGTTTGCCAATTTCTACCATCTAGCCAGCTCTCCCTAAACACATGTGTAGCTAGGGATGGTGAAGGCAAACACATGGTTCCTCTGAGACTTGAGGCCAGCTGGTGCATCCTTTTGAACATCTGCTCATGCATCTTTACAGGGCAGTGTAACGTGCTTGGAGGAAAAAGCTATCTGCCCTTTTCCACATATATAAGCTCATACCCCCATGCTTATCTAGTGTCTCTCTGATTGAAGGGAGGCGACTGTAATAGTTTTCTGAACAAACTTGCAATATTTTGTTAAAAAAAAAAGGTGGTGCAGATATTTATCATTACATGAACTACCGCACAATAATTGGAACACAGACTCTGAGCTTTGTCTTTTTACTGTTTTCTGCTGTGGTGTGAGTGCAGTCACACAACAAGCAGGTAATGGGGAAAAAAATGGAAAACCCAAATCCAAGATTTCAAACATTCTCTACCTACAAATGTCAATTTTTGTCTGAATAATCACAGTGGATTATATCCTTATGACATTAGCAAAGAAAAATCTGTTTAAGATTTTATAACCTTCTGAGTCTGTGTGGATGTGATTAACTGCAAATATTTCAAGAGCATGAGATTGAAATGTAATTAGCTGATTTAAAATAGATAACAGTAGTTAAGAACCTTTTTTAATTCTCTAGACTGCAAATGCCAGGAGCACATACACAGTTTCCCCTGCTATAAAAAGTAATGTTTGTTGGTCGTGTTTGTCAGTTTATACACCTTATTACTTTTTGTGGCACTATGAAATGTGATTTCAAATTATCCCAAATTTGGAAAATAACTGAAGCTTGATTGATATTTGCAAGTAACTCGGACATTATTAAAACAATGACTCTTTCCCACAAGCCATTGCAGCGCGACATCACATTCCCAAGCCCTTTTTTTTGTGGGCTTGGCTTTTGGCTTTCCTTTCTCAAATTTCTACAATCAGGCCTGCTTCTTGTCATTTGATTTACTTTTTTGTTCTCTGTGGAAGACTCTCCTGGATGGGATGGTGGTCGTAACAACTGCTTTGTTAATGGATACCATGATAATCGCATGAATGGAGCTGCAAACTTCGGCCGCGGTCCCCCTCGCAATGACAGAAGTGGTCGCGGCAGCTTCCGTGGAAATAGGGGTGGTGGCACCTTCAACCAACCCATGCATAACCCAAGTACTCCTATTTCTCCACTAGGAAAAACGTTATATATAAACGTTGTTCAGAAATGTTGAAGATTACTCTCAATTCGTCTTGTACATCTAAACATTTATTTTTGTAGCTTTCAGTGGCTTTGAAAACAAAGATGGTGGCTGGAACACAGGTTTGAACAGGGATGCCTACTCCAGCTTTGGTGGGCGTTCTGACAGAGGAAAGTCTGCTTTCTTCAATGACAGAGGGACAGGCTCAAGAGGACGGTAAAGGAAATATTATTATTTGACATGTTTACTTTTAATCAGTAATCATTTTCATTCAGTGTAATTTGTAAATATTCTTGCTAAGCAGACTAAAAATTATTGGGTGCCATGTATTAAAAACAGTGTTGTTGTTCAGGTATGAGCGTGGAGGCTTTAGTGCTGGAGGTGGAATGGGAAACAGTCGGTGGTTAGAAGAGTCCAGGGATGAAGAGGACTGGTCAAAGCCTACTCCACCCAATGAGCGCCTAGAACAGTACGTAGCAGAACCAACTGCTAATTATGCTCCAACAAAGAGCCCATCTGCTGCTTTAATAAAGTCTGTCTTCTCTGTTTCTCTCTTGTCTCTCCTCTTCACCCTCAGTGAGCTGTTCTCTGGAGGCAACACAGGGATTAACTTTGAGAAGTATGATGACATTCCTGTGGAGGCCACTGGCAGCAATTGCCCTGGCCCTATTGAGAATGTAAGTCTCACAGTACTCTCAGATTAAAACTTTATCTCTGTCACCAAAACGGAACATGGCTTTTATATCCTCCTTTTTTCAGTTCCATGATGTCGACATGGGAGAAATCATAATGGGTAACATAAATCTGAGCCGCTATACCCGTCCCACTCCTGTACAGAAGCATGCCATTCCCATAATCAAGGCCAAGAGGGACCTAATGGCCTGTGCTCAGACAGGTAAGCCATTTTCCACATCCAGTATGGGATTAAATTCAATCTTTATTCTTATTAGAGGCTGTTTGGCAAGGTGCTTTATTATTCTTGTTGCATTTGCTCAGGCTCTGGGAAGACTGCAGCATTTCTGCTCCCAGTGTTGAGTCAGATCTATACTGATGGACCAGGAGAAGCCTTGCAAGCTTCTAAAACCAGTGGCCAGGTACTAATGGTCTTCTGCTCTTTCTAGCCACCAATAAATGATTTTTATTTTTAGAAAACCCTTTAGCGTGCAAATGATTGATATGACCCAGTTACAGTGCAGATTCTAATGGTGCTGCTTTATTAGGATAATGGAAAA
This sequence comes from Tachysurus fulvidraco, assembly GCF_022655615.1. Lineage (NCBI taxonomy): Eukaryota > Metazoa > Chordata > Actinopteri > Siluriformes > Bagridae > Tachysurus > Tachysurus fulvidraco. The sequence goes on along the minus strand of NC_062523.1, from coordinate 17,550,410 downwards.
TATGGCCGCCGAAAGCAGTATCCGATCTCCTTGGTCCTGGCCCCAACCAGAGAGCTTGCTCTACAGATCTATGATGAAGCCAGGAAGGTATTTCCAACAGTTCCCTCACTCTTGGCAGACCTGAACAATAACTTATTTTCAGATATGACCATTGATTTCTGTGTGTGTTGTAGTTTGCATACCGTTCCAGAGTGCGCCCATGTGTAGTGTATGGAGGGGCTGATATTGGCCAGCAGATTCGGGATCTGGAGAGGGGATGCCACCTGTTGGTGGCCACACCAGGACGTCTGGTAGACATGATGGAGCGTGGCAAGATCGGCTTGGACTACTGCAAGTGAGTGATATGAGTTTAACACTGTCCAGCAGTTTTTTTTTTTTATGCACTTAATCCAGTGGAGGCAATTTGTAGATTCTGACTTGGAAAGTGAGGCCACTTTTTTTTTTCTTCTTCTTTACCAGTTACCTGGTTCTAGATGAAGCTGACCGAATGCTGGACATGGGTTTTGAGCCACAGATCAGACGTATCGTGGAGCAGGACACCATGCCACCAAAAGGTTTACGCCAAACTATGATGTTCAGTGCCACCTTTCCCAAGGAGATTCAGGTGCTTGTCCTTACATGTCTTTTCACTTGTGTAAATTATTACTTTGTTAGCAGCCATTGAGACCATATGCATTGTTTACAGATCTTGGCCCGTGACTTCCTGGAGGAGTACATCTTTTTGGCTGTGGGCCGAGTAGGCTCCACCTCAGAAAACATTACCCAGAAGGTGGTCTGGGTTGAAGAGAGTGACAAGCGCTCATTCCTGCTGGATTTGCTAAATGCCACAGGTAGAGCCTCTATTCTGTATAGGTAACAGACAAACCTATAGACAGTTCCCAGATAAATCCTGCTGAATAAGACATTAACATTCAGAGATAGTAATGAGGTATTAAAAGGTTCAATGTTTGTTGCAGAATTTTGTGTTTTGTAGATTTGTAATTAACATAGTCACTAATGTTTGTGGGTCTTGCATAAAAGATGGATTGATTTATCTGTACTGTACTGCAATTTGGAAGTGGTAATAGTTGCATAAATTCACTAGGAGGTTTGGTTTTATTTAGTCATTCCAAGTGAGGTTCAGGAAAATGCAACTGAAACTCCAGAGAGACCAGGTGAGTGTGGGCTTTGCAGTCTGTGATAAAACACGTTCATATTTCATTGGCCGTTACATTCTAATTTTCCTTCATATGCTTTAATATATTGAGCTTTTTTAGGTAGGATGCTTGTTTAATACTGATGCACTCTTTTAGCTCTGTCTCAGCCAAAGGTATCATTTTAGTTTTGGTATGTGTAATCTGCCTGCAATGTGACCCATTTTCCATCCATTTGGATGTTGCCTCTGGAAATCATGGCTAACCGTGGTAACAGATTTTTCCAGTTGTGCAGCTGATGTCATTTAAAATTTGTTGTATCCAAGTATGCCTCTTGCTTTAACTCAAAGGACATGTCCGTTTAGTTAAAGCACATCCTTTAAATGGTCAAGTGGGAATAAAAATGATCGTGTTTCCATGGTTACCAGCACAACATAATGCAGATGAATGTGAGTGGCTGCTTGGATGAGCTCTCATCTGTATCTTACCATAGCAACTTAGCATGGAGACACGCAAGCATGTAGTGAATCGTCATCAGTCACTGTTGCCATCTCAACGTTATCTAAGGCAAAGGCTGCTGCTGGCGTGATGCTGGGGAGTGAATGGAGTCTTTTCAAAGAAAAGCCTTGTTCACTCCTGACTCACTCGCCTCACATCCTCTTGAGCTTTGCTTTGATGGCCATTAAAGAAAGCTGTGACAAACATTGAACCCAGTTTTATTCCTTTCTTTTAAGTCAAGGGTCTGGGGTTTCTCTACCTGTATTTTGAGGCTATGAAGGAATTTCACTTAATGGTTGTCAAATGATGCAAAACGGTCTTGTTCGCCATGTTTGTTGTCATTGTTCTTTTTGGATGTTTGTCTGAAGTAGCTCGCTCTCACGTGACATGTAGACCTCAGACTGTGTTTCTGGATACAGGAAAAGATTCCCTTACGCTGGTGTTTGTGGAGACTAAAAAAGGTGCAGATGCCCTAGAGGATTTCCTGTATCGTGAGGGCTATGCTTGTACCAGCATCCATGGAGACCGCTCTCAGAGGGATCGGGAGGAGGCGCTTCACCAGTTCCGCTCGGGTCATTGCCCCATTATGGTCGCCACAGCGGTGAGTTCATCCTGCGTGTTCTGTAAAAGCCTCTGCCTCTCCTGTTGTGTAGCAGTAATGCTAATAGCACTAAAACTCCTAGGTGGCTGCTCGTGGTCTGGATATCAGCAACGTGAAGCATGTCATCAACTTTGACCTGCCCAGTGACATTGAGGAGTATGTCCATCGCATTGGGCGTACTGGACGTGTGGGAAACCTTGGTGAGTTCATCAGAGAACAGTGATGGGTGCTGAGTTTCTGTTTATCAGCTTTATCAGTATGTTTGACTATACAAATAAGTGCACAGTGCAAAGGTGCTTCCATGCATCAAGAAATTATTTATTAATGCAGCACTAGTTATAATTCTTTAGGGAGCTTTGAATTCCCTGAGTGGAGCATGTGGTTGCCTCTCATGTCAGCAGAATGAAAACCTGGCTGTTTTTGTGCCTTCATCAAGACCTTATGCCACCAACACATCAGCCTTTATAGTCCATATAAGCTACCAGCTCTGAGCTGTAAAAATTGACCAAAATGCAGATCTACATATGGAGTTTGCCATTAAAAAATGACCAAGCGTGCACACAACCCAACCCACCACAAACACCCCTCATCAGTGATTTTTATATATAAGAAGCTAGCTGCTGGAGGCTCACACTGGTTGAAACATGGGTGTTACTATCCCAGTCTAATTATCTGTTTATGTTGCACTTGTGTAATTAATTCAGGTTTGGCCACCTCTTTCTACAATGACAAGAACAGCAATATCACTAAGGACATGCTGGACATCTTGGTGGAGGCAAAACAGGAGGTTCCTTCCTGGCTGGAGAGCTTGGCGTTTGAGCACCAGCACAAAAACAGCAGCCGAGGTCGCTCCAAGAGGTGCAAATTTCTTATTCTTTTAGACCACCTGTTTTATTTATTTACTTACTTACTTACTTACTTTTTGCTTTAGCACATCGTGTATTGTGTCCTAATGTCCTGTGGCTGTGCAGGTTCTCTGGTGGTTTCGGAGCTAGAGATTACCGTCAGATGGCTGGAGGTGGCAACAGCTTTGGCAACCGTGGTGCTCGTAATCCAGGAGGCCATGGAGGCAACAGAGGATTTGGTGGTAATAAGGGTATGTGTGACACTTGACTCTTTGCCTAAGAAGGAAATGTTAAGTTTGCTTTATTGGATATAATAGACTTTTATTTATTTTCGTCTGTCTTGTCTCAGGTGGCTTTGGCAGTTTTGTCAGTGATGGCTACGGAGGGAGTTATGGAAACTATGGAGGAAGCTATGCCCAAGTGGATTGGTGGGGCAACTAAATGTCTCAGTGCAGTGGCTCACCATGCCAGACTAGCTGAATGGAAACCACATGTTAACTTAAGCCAGACTCTGCGCCCTGTGTAGCTTTAAGAACTTGCAGTACATTACACGCTGTGATTCTCTGCCTGCATTCAGAATGGCCGTGGCAGAACAGAGCGTCACTTTGTAGTCAGGAACCAACAATGGACACCCAGTTATGTTTGATGTAGGACATTGGGCTTAGTTTTCAACTGCACTTTTCTTTGTTTTGAAGCAAAAAAAAAAAAAAAAAAACTGAGGATCATTTATATGTTAATGTACTGTGCCTTTAAATTTAAACAGGACATTGTTTTATCATTTCACTGAATGAACTTGGCCAAGAGCTAAATTTGTTTTTGTTTATAATATAAAGATTGTACTTAATCAAACCTTGGCAAAAAGGATAATGTGGCTTGTCTGAGTCACAATTCCATTTGAACTTCAAATTGACTTAGGGATATCATGTAGCCTACATTACAGGCCAGAGAACTAACAGCTCATGGAAGCAGCATAGAAGCGCTGTACAAGTGTTTTCATATGCGGCGACTTTGCTGTAAAGGATAAAGAGTTCTGAATTTTTGCTCACTCTATCCTGGGTAGGCACCTATTTAGGTAAATGGTAGTCTTCAGAAAGGCCATTCCAGTTGTGATAGGAATAGTCATGACAAAATGGTAAACACTCAGTGTTAACTACACTCTGGTTAACAATACACAGTGCTGGAACTTGTTACTCCACTGCTTTTAATTGACTTGACAGTGTTATGGCAGCTAGTAAGTACCACATGCTAGCCACTGTAAGCAGGCAGAATTTTTGTTATTTTTTTCTTGAAACATTTCATGGAAAAGAGATAAGAAATGTTAAAAAATCTTTTAATGTTTCATCAGCGGGGAAAGAAAAACCCCAACAAAAATATGCGTGCCAACTTGAAGGTGAAATTTAAATAGCTTAAAACGGACCATAGTACCAAAGCGAGCCTGCCTCTCGTCATGGCCTCTTTGGTCGTATATACGCATGCTAGTGTTTTGTTTTTTGGTCAAGGACAGAGGACAAATTCTGTCGCAGGCTTTACTTATTACAAACATTTTCTCTTTTCAAGCTGCGTTGGTAGGCATGCCTCATTTTCCTACACAGAGGTGTTAGGAAATGGCCGAGTTCATTCTGAGGCATTGGCAGATATGCACAGGGGCTGAGTTGGGCCTGGCATGCTCTCGGGCTCCGCTGCACTGTGGTGGTCATGATCACTGTGTGGTGGCCAAACACCAGGTTTGCCCTCCTTTGTGGTACATTTTAATGCTGTCGTCTCCAAGAGATCATCTGCTCTGATATAAACTAACTGCTGGCTCTGAGCCAGCTTTCTGCTTCCTTTAAAGAGGAAGGAAACCTCAGAGAGGAGGAGGAAAAAAAAGCATTTTACTCGAGTGCAATAGATTTTTTCTTCTCAAGTGTGTTGTGCCTTGACATTTTTTTAAATTGATGAATTCAAGCAGATGCACTGACAGTATTGAGAACTTAAAGTTGACTGGTGCTACTTAAGTTAGGTCTAGGCCCATGTATGTTGTGCCCATCAAGTTTTACAAAGTTCTTTTATTGCACATCTAGAGTTTTATATATAAATGTCTTGAGTGTGTGTTCTCAAGCTTCCAAATGTTGTGAATGGGGAGATAGAAACGCAGCTTGTTTACAAAAGGGGAAGGGATCTCAATATTTACCAGGATTTATTTGGGACCAGGGGGATCAGCAGTGGGGAATTTAGCTCTTTGCACACAGATTTCTAGATTCTACTTTTGCTGCTAGTTTTGTGTAATTTATTAAGCATTTTTGAGAAATATTTATTTTTGTAAGCCTCAAAGCGATTCTTTGAACGTTTCAAGAAGCTTGACCAAAAGACAGTACAAAAACACTGGCACTTGAATGTTGAATGTCACCTGTATGCGTGGAATTTCTATACTTGGGGTAGTGTGAGCTTTTTAATGTTTCAGACTATATTGGACTGAGTCAGTATCCACAGCTGTTGAAGGCCTACAGGCCATATTTCTATATAATTACTGATTGGCTCTCAAAATTGGAAATAGGAGAAAAAAAAACAACATGCCAAGGTTTGGAATAGTGTTCAAATGACCTAATAATTTCTTAAATGTATCAGTGCAAAAAGTGTCCAGTTTCTCCAAATGTGTGCATTTCTTCTTTTTAAAATGGAATTTTGTTCTGTTAGAGGTTTTGTTTCAGTGAATGTCTGGCACAAGGCAATCTTAAACATGTGGTTCTTCTCTAGTGTTGCATTTGCATATACAGTGCCTCTGGGGTTGAGCCTCTGAGGGGCAGTTAGCAAGTGATGGTGCGAAGACACCTGCTGTACAATTTGTACCGTTAAATTCATACCCTCCAGGAAAAGATGCAAATGCCCCTCACTTGCTTACTGTACTTGGAGCGACCTGGAGCACTTTAGATTTAGTATTTGCTTTATGTAGTAGTGTAGAAGCTATGCACTGCATGGGAGAACTCATCTGTGCATTTATTGTATGATTTTACCAAAATAAAAGTTTGAAATGCTAATTCAAATACAAAACCAAGCATGTTTTCTAAAATGTTCATTTGTTGTAGCAGGAAATGGGGAAGAACATGTAGCAGCTGTTAATGGTGTGGCTAAAAACTTATCGGATGTGTTTTGAAATTCAAGTGGCTTAAGTTTGTTTACAACAGATAAAATCTTTCTTTCCTGAACTCATCCCCTGTCTTCATTTTATCTCAATTACAGAATGTGCCAAAATCAATATTTCACTTCCTAAGAAAACGCCACAGTGGGAAATAATATACCACATGAGTGTTAATAAGATAAAGCATCTGTTTTAAAACATTCTGGTTTGATCTTGTGTTTAAATCTGTGAGCTGGACTTCTACACACACTGTGAATGCTGTGTTGTACGTAAAACATTTGATCGAGGAAACTTTGAGCAAGGGTGGGATTAAAAATCTGTCAAAACACCTAGTGTGCAGTTAGGTGGTTAGTATGCACCTGCTCTAGGTTTTGCCCCTTTGCATTGTGGTTTCTCCCCTGATGGTAGGCTGATTTGATTCCTCAGAAGCCTGAGGTAAATTCTGCTCTTTAGACATGAGGCCATGGTTAACCTATTTAACAGCAGAGGTAAAGGCGTCCGAAAGTTTGGTTTTAAGATTTCAGATTTTATACACATCATGCAGGTCTGCAGTGAGACCTGATTTTAGATCATTACTTTACAAAGCTCTAATCCCACAGCCATCTAAAGGATTATTCTGCCATTAAATGATTGCTTTTGGAAATGGAGCACTGCTGTCTCTCTCTCTCTCACACACACACACACTGTCATTAAATCAGTTCAGATGTTCACTCTGAAACATGGTGCTGACGGAACAACATAAGAGCTATTCATGGTTGGGTTTTAAATTGGATGTGTTGACATCAATAAGCAGGTATGCTGTTTTTCTGGTCAGCCAATAACCATTGTTTATTTATTATTCTTGTTTGTCAGGATGATAAAGTCTTTGTGATGGAAGCGGAGTAATGAGATTTAATTCTGTCGTCCTACAAAGCAAATTGCTTAATTTCCCAAAATATTACTTACCATTTTGTTTTTATTTCAGACTTCTTACTCTGACATGCTACAGGTGGAATAGTTCAGCAATGTTTTTCTGTATAGGTAAGAACAGTTAATGCTTTATTCGGTTATTTGGCTGTTGCTCACTTTATCCATTTCACCAGTTAGTGTGCAACAGTGTGTAAAACAATTCAACAGTAAGTAATGAATGTTCCATTACATAATGATCTGTTTCAAAGCTTCTATTTAAAAATCACATGGCCAAATCGCAGTTTCTGTTTACGAAGAAAGTAAAGAGAAGTCAGTTGCACAGCTGTAATCTAACATCTGTCCTATCATAGTTCTATAAAGACTATTGCTGTGAAGAACAGCTGCAGGACAAGAACCTAAAAAAAAGCAGTGTCCTCCTCATGTAACTCCTGCATTAAATTATTGCTCATGCTCCTACTTGTTCTCCTTCACATGCTAATCCTCCCAGGCTTGTGAAGGAGGAAAGAAAGAACTCGTTTACAAAGTGACTTTGTTCAACCTGATCAAGGCTTTCATTTTGCTCATGAAAGTTTCTTAATTCTTTCTCTGTATGAGGCAATAATATAAGTAACAGGCCTGTTCTCTGCATAGCTCTTGGCTTGACTTAATTCGTTTGCATGTATGAGATCTGTGGAAAAATATAAAATTATAAAAATTTGATTGAACTAGTGATGAAGTAGCAGATTTATCAAACCTGGAAGTATCATGAAGTAGATCATACACTGAGATACGTTCAGGCGACAAACTGAAATAGAAACTGGTAGCTTTATACTGTTGGTAGGATTTGTTTTGCTGGGATGGTTTGAAAGAAGCATCACTGCCAATCAATACAAAGTTATGCTACCAGGTTACGTTTATCCGACCATGTAACGTTTCTGTCCTGTGGGAGGGGCTTCATCCAGGATGACCCCACTATCATCTACAGATGCCAAGGGCTTACTCAGTAGCTTGATGAGCATAAAAATGTTACATGACTGTTAGGCAATGCTCTTTACTTACAATCATCAAACACCAAAAAGGAAAATTTTTGAGAGGGGGGGGGGGGGAGTGGTTCCATCCTTTCCAAGATGAACTGATGGCCCAGCACCTTAGATTTTCTTATTTTAAAGTGCTCTCTCTCTCCTCCCCCCCCAGTGTGGCTCATGGTCCTGCCTTATGGCATGACTCTCTGGGCCTGCTCTAGTTCCTGTCCTCCCAGCTGCATGTGCACTCAGGAGAAGAGCTGCACTGTGCTCTGTGACCGGCTCAGCATGGTGGATCTGCCCAGAGAGTTCCCCTGTGAGGCCACCTCTATCAACCTAGAGAAGAACAGCCTCAAATTTTTGTCAGAACGTGCTTTTGGAACACTTCCTTCTCTCAAGTCCCTCATCCTGGACCACAACAACATCTCCTTCATCACACCAGGAGCTTTCAAAGGACTTCCCAACCTGCTGGAGCTCACGATGGCCAACAACGAGTACATCCGCTACCTTCACACACGGACCTTCACCTCCCTTAAACGCCTTGTGCGCTTGGACCTTTCTGGCTGCAACCTCTTCAGCATGCCTGACCGCATTTTCCTGGAACAAACCTCCCTCAGAGAACTATTCTGCTTCCAGAACAATTTCAGGCGCATCCCAAGTGCTATACGAGGAATGGAGAACCTGACACATGTTTACCTGGAGCGCAATAAGATTGAAGCAGTAGCATACAACACTCTGCTGGGATTATGCAACCTCAAGTTTCTGAACCTGCAGCAGAATCGCATCAGTGTCATCCATGATGAAGCCTTTAAGGACTTGAGACAACTACAAAACTTTTACCTTAATGACAATCTGTTGGTTAACTTGCCAAGGAATTCTTTCAAAGGCCTCTGCCATCTGAAGATGTTAAATCTGGGTGGTAATCTGCTCACCAATATCTCCAACACCTGGTTTGGGGACCTGGTGGAACTGGAGGTACTCTACTTGGACCGGAACTGTCTGTCCTTTATTGACAATGGTGCCTTTGACAATCTGACCAGCCTCATTACACTGCATCTAAACAGCAACAAACTGACTTCTCTGCCTTTCCCCATCTTTCAGCCCATCTACTTCATCGGGCAGCTTTATTTGTTTCGTAATCCCTGGGAGTGCAGCTGTGAGCTGGAGTGGCTGAAGGAGTGGATGGAGAAGTATAAGCTAGTGAGGGATATCCCCTGTGCATCTCCCACTTCAGTAGCTGGTCTGGATCTAAGCACTGTGCTGTACACACGTGTGAATGGTACTTGCATTGACCCAGCAGAGCTGAACCTGACCACAGCTGGTCCAGATTACAGCACCACACAGAGCAAGTTCAACAGCCTAATCTCTAAACTGATGAACCAGGAACTTAGGGAGGATGTGAAAAACTATACTGAGGTTCAGAAGAACGAGACAGTGATAGATCCAGCAGAAGGTCAGCTCTCAGCTGCTCACAGGCCTTGTAGTGTTGGCTTGGTCCTGTCATTACTGCTACCATTGCTGTTCCTCATCCAAACTCAGACAGGCTGCCTATTAGACCTTGCTAATTCTTAATGAAGGCCTGGCTCGGGTCTGGAGGAAGACATTTGCCAAGACACTTTTTGGACTGAATGTTCTGTAGATCAGAGATTAAGCCTTCCTTCAGAGAGGGATTGTGTGAAAAGGAAAGAAAATCCATCAACTACAAGACTGGAGAAGATTTAAAAAAAAAACAAAAACCCACATAGTTTGAGGACTGGCTCCGGTCTATTTTGTTAATGAAAACCATCGTATAAACAAGTTCATTTTAAATGTAGTGAACTTTAGTGAACTCTGTATACAGTATCTGATACAATTGAAATGTTCTGGACTCACTTATTTATACTCTTAGAGGAAACCTATAATTAAAAGTTAATGTAACAGTAATGGGTTGAAGTCATAAAACAAAGTATTTGTATAAGCACTGAGGTTCAGCTCATAATGATATTTACACAAGCTACAGTATTATTACGTCCAAGTGAACACTACAAATGGAACAGGAGTCACGTTTTGCCGTCTTATATCATTTTATATAATACACGAGCAGGTAATATTTCATTAAGCTCACTTCCTGTCAGTCATTTTAACAGGCAACATTGCATGCTGAATCCAATCCTGAGTCTTTGAACTGGGTGAATTGAGCGATTTCTAGCTGTAATGTTTATGCATTAGTCTTCTTTTAATGCAAGGCTTAGCAGCACTCAACACTCAGATCTCTAAAGCTGCTCTGTATTCAAGCCAAATGAAGAACTTCTTCACTGCCTTGTGATGCTCTCATTATATAACCAAGTGAAAAAAAAAAAAAAGACAAACATTGAAATGAAATACTTTGGCTTTCTGAAACTGGACCATTTTAAGGAAAGTGTTTCTGGTCTAAACCCAGTTTGTGTTAGCTCAGTGGTGTTAGCGGTGGAATGCAGATTGGGATTGATACACAGGTCATACTGCGGTGTTATTATACCATGAACTTTGCTCTGATTTAAAGAAGTAATTAAAAAAAAAAAAAAAGAACATTTTAAATAGCAATGCACTCATCAGCCAACCAAAAGCAGTGCAGTTTCAATTGTGGTTACCACTTTTGTGCTATCTTAGAGCATGAGAATGTTTCGTGTCATTTAAGAGGTAAAACTATTAGGTTTCAGTTACTCACAGCTGGATTGTGTCTAAAAAAAAAAGAAAGTCTTGTGCATCTAGCCAGAGTCGAGCCAGTCGTGTTTGGCTGTGACCTCGGGTATGTGGAAGAGGGTAGACAACACTTTCTCCATAGTGTGTTACGCTGCCCTGTGAGGTAGCTTGAGCAGCAGTTTTATAAAGATGCAGTTGGATGGCTTCACATGATTTGGAGGATGAATGTTACTCTTTAACCTCTGGGGTTGGTAGCTATTGGATTACTGCTGAGAGCCAGACTGTAGGTGGCATGTTGGGAGTTTAATAAATTGGTAAGAATCCCGTGTGCACCTCCTGCCCAGACATTTCAGTACTCTCAGCTGGGATGACCGTTTACCTTTTGGAGGATCTCAGCCTATCTCAACTTTCTCTAATTTACAGAAACAATCTAGTTTCGAGTAGCTTGTGATTTAGATCTTGTGATACGTCAGATGGTATGTCTATATCTAGAAAATAACATCTCTGTATTTTTCTCTGATGATCTTTTAACAAGGGAATACAGCATTGTATTGTGTACAGCATGTGTGCTCTGTTGCTCCTCACATGCCAAATGACAGACAGGTCATAAATCCAACAGCTAGCAATCCAGACACTTCTACTTTTACACAATAACGAGGTGATGGAATTCACATTTACTCCGATTAACCACTCACATTTTCAGCAACACTCGGACACAGTCGCTTGGACATACTTCTCGACAGATAGTACAATGTACAGTTCAGACTCACTTATTTATACATACACACACCTGGGTGTTTATCACACTTGCCTTCATGCTCAGATGGGCAGACAGGATGTAACCTCATACAGCTGTAAAAAAAAAAAAATACAGAAAAAGAGCCACTGAGGAACAAAAAAATTGGAGAAATGTTTCCATCCACAGCATCTCTGCCAACTCACACAGAGCAGCCAGACACGAGAGCAGAGCCAGGAGCGTAATAGAGCAGACGACACTGGACTACTTCACCACAGAAAAGGAAATATATTTAAAAAAATGGTTCATACTGAAGAGCTGCTCAGTCATCAGCAGAGGAATTTACACAGGGCAATCTGAAGTAAACAGTTTGTCATATACAGGATCATTCAGATGATTATTATTGTTTTGCAACACAGTTCATTTTGCAAAATGTGTCTATGTGCAACTCAAACAATCACTCTGAATATAAATCTGCTTTTGATTCAGCTTCATGAAAACATTAATATAGAATGACACACTTCTGTAATAGTGAAACCAATTTAGAGGATTTATGTTTTTTGTCTTTTTTTTTTTATCTCAAGGCTTTTCTTTTCTTTGTTTTTTTTTTTTTTTACAACAAATTAAATTGAGACATTAACATCTCACTACATGGTTGATAAAAACAATTTGTCAGAAATGTCCCGATGTGCCCAAAGATGCATAGGTCTTTTTTTTAATCTTCAATCTTCACTGGTCTTCACATGGTCTGAATTTATCCAGACATATGGAATGTTGTGTGCTGTGGATAACAGTAGCATTACACTGCTAACACTGACAGTATGCAAGACTCTGAATGTTCACATGCATGAGAACTTAGATGTCAGAGTTATGGAGTTGTTTAGAGAAACAGTATCTGGTTGTGCTTAAAACAGCAGCTTGTGATGCACAGCGATACTAATGGGTTCCAATGAGGGATGTTTTGTAAAGGCTGGTGGGAATATAGGTTCTGAACTGAAAAGGTGTTGATGCACTGCTGCAACATATCTGCTGTTCCTCTGTCTGAGAATAAGGTCAAACTTTAAGATATTGTCTTTTTAAATCAAAACTCTACAAAATGCTGCATCTCATCAATAAGGACACGTCAGTATTCACAACTGCATTATTTTGTTTTATACAACACTACATCTATGTAGTCTGAAGGGCTAAGTGGATTTGCCTGCAGGTCATGTACCGACAAATCAGAGGTGGATCCTTTCTCCAGGGAAAAGTGGTTTTTTTTCTTTTCTTCTTAATCATTTATTTATGTACGCATTTATTTGTATTTTTTTGTTGCAAAGATGCATCACAGAGTCTGGGGCTTTAAGGTGGTATTTGAGACGAGTTAATAGTATTTCTAGTAGACCCAGGACACAGGAACCCATTGTGCTGTAGTGCACACCAGGTCTATAGCCTCCTCCAGGTGTCGGATCGTCTCATCGATCTCGTTGTTGATGATGGTCTGGTCAAAGTAGTGTGCGTAGGTCTTCTGGAGGATCTCGGACTCCTTCTGCAGTCGCAGTAGTGATTCATCCTGTGATATGAGAAACAAAGTGAGCAAGACAGGAGGGAATAATAAAGAAACCTTAAGGGGAGCAAAATGATAAACATCTTATATATATTTTTTCTTTCCAATCACAGTCCTGCTTTTGATGTGATTTTTTTTTTACCATTGTTAAGATCTGAAGAAAACTATAAAACTATGTAGAGATTACATAATGAAGTATATAACCACATTGGAGTATCACAAAATACTGGTGGTTGCAGTTAAGTATAAAGGTTTGCACACACTAAGTTGAAAATATGTCACTAATATTAATTTAGCTTTCATTTTAGGAATCACAGATCACATTACTGTAACAGAATATTAACAAAATAATACAAAATTTGCTGTAAATATTTACATAGTTTTTCCCCCCTTGGTTTTCTTCTACTCTTTCATAGTGTTCTTTTAGTTATGAATAATTTGTTTTACACTGTGCGGTAACTGTACCCATAAACATGAACACATTTGCATAATTTATTAGACGTGCCAGTAAATGAACTAGATCATATCACAAGATGCAAACCTATCGAACTTAATAAAGCTAATTGCTGATTTTGAAATGTATATGTGGGATATATGTTGTAACACATTTTCATAAATTTCTTTCTTTTTTTTTTGCAGTAAAACACTGTGATGCAAGCCTCTGCACTTAACTGTATTTGACTCAGGATTGTGAATGTTGGAATCTATGAGGCATTTGATAGGGTGTAAATAGAAATAGGATTTTATGGAAAACTAGTCAAAGCAGCCGAGTCATAGTCCCCGTCATACTCACAGGTAAGTTCCTGCACCACCTGGGTAGCTGAGTGCAGAGCAAAGGAATGCAATAGAGATCAAATGCAAGCCACATGCAAAATGAAAGGCAGATGCGACAGAAACAGAAAGAGCTGAACAAACAAAAAACCCCTCAAAAAAAAAAAAAAAAAAGGCTGAAATGATTATTGTGAAGTTTATGATAAACACACATGTGTCTAGATCTGATGAAATCTGATGAAAGAGAGCGAGAAAGAGAGTAACACTGTATTTTACCTCATTCATGCCTGGAGTGATGGTTGGTGCAGCGATGAAAACCACATATGGAGCGAACTCTGCCGTCCTCAAGACCTTCAGCGCCTGCAAATAAACACACACTAGAAGTCCATTCTTGCATCCTGTGTATGGTGGGTGATTTGACAAAGCCAGCTTTAATAAGAGAAAACACCACACTGTATAAAAGAACTAATGCAGAGATGTGACATAGTATTAGTGGCAAGTTACCTGTGGTTCTACATCAAGTATAGATATGAGGCCCTGCTCGTGGATTTTGCGTATCGTCTCCAGCCGTGTTCCGTACATGGCATCCTCATGACTCCCATACTCCAGGTAATCATTGTTGGCGATGTCCTGCATCATTTGGTCATGGGATACAAAGTAATAGTTCTTGCCATTCTCTTCATCCTTTTTAGGAGGTCTGGTTGTGTCTGCAGGTAGCGACAGATTTAGACATCAAATGTAGTAACAAAGTGAAATAACAACACAGAATGTAATAATATTTACAAAATCAAATCTGAAAACAAAGTGCAATGTACTAGTAATACCAAATGTAGGAACAATGCTGAATACAATAACAACAATCTGGCAGAGGATCGGGTGTCTTACGTGGAATGGGGTAAGCAAAACTGTCGGGGTGTTTAGTGATGAGTGTGTTCTTGATGTGTCTTCTGCCAACACCATGAGCTCCTACACATGATGAAGAGAAAACAGGAGAACTGTCAAATCCTGCCCTGCATTTGTGTCTGTAGGAAAAAGTCATCCAACACTCTAGACATTAGGCACTTCCATACCTAATAAAACTAGTGTTTTCCTTTTGAAAGCCGGTAACTTCACAACTTCTTCATAAGTGACAAGGTCTAGTTGATCAAACACTGGGAAAAAAAAAAAGAGAAGGAGATGTAATACAATCAAAACCGTGAGACTGTAAGACATCATGATCTCATGCACAGTAACTGGTCTAGTAAGAACATGCTCATGCTTGTTTAACAGAACGGTGGCTGATGGATGTGGACGGTAGCCTTGTGCTTTCCTCCTCGAGCTGAGAAGCACTGCAGGACTTCGTATAAAAGATGGCTATACAGCACAGACAGCAGGGTTAAGTCTACAGGAATAGCTATAAATGTACCAAAAGTAAGGCTTCCTTAATGTAAGGCTTAATTACTTTTACTACTATACAGATATCAGCAAAATAGCAGCATCATTATTAAAATTCAATGGGGGGTCAAATCTGAGGAACATGAAAGAGAAGGGAGTGCCGAGAGAGGTGCCTGCAGGGCTGTTCTATAATGAGGACGAGTGCAGGGAGAGGGAGGTGTTGGACTGTGGGTAACCAGAGCTGGCCATCTGTGTAGCTACCATGTAAAGTGAGATCATCAGCAACATCTTTGCTTACTCATCAAATAGCTTAAATGGTTCATATTAGATTCTTTACATGTTTTGGAAATGCTGTGTGTGTGTTTGTGTTTGTATAGTTGCCCTTCATGTTTGGGAGAGTCTGAGGGGTACTATACCATGTTGTGATAAGTCCCATGACCTTTTTTGTAGGGTTAATGCTTAACTGAAGAACAACAGGACATAATACACGTCAAAATGAAATTTCGGTGTGCGTAAAAAACAAAACACACTCATGCACACACACACAGGGCCTGGTTTCTCACTCGTGCTACAACAAAAATAAACTATATAAATTAAAGTTCACAACAGTCACTCCATGTTACTTACATGCACAGATGCCATTGGTAAAGAGACAGCATGAAAAATGGACAGGGGAGGGTGAATGAGTTACAGCTCAGAAACAGAACATTAGTGAACAGAGAAAACAATGACACTTAGTCAAAGCTCTGACACAGCGCTGCTTTACACAGAGAACAACATGAGAGACTTAACATCATGGCCATCCACACAGCACATAGCAGGGAAAACGCTGTCAGTAAGCTGTGTTCAAACACACTGTAGTGGCTTTACAATGAATCTCATCAATGATGCAACAAGTGTCTGACATTTACAGTAACGCGTTATCAATAATGCACCATCGAGCTTTGTTTTAGCATGCGTTAGTATCGACAGAGCAACTTTAGACATGTCGGTTCTCTGTGAACTATCACTACAAAGCTCTGAAATACAGTTCAGTTTTCAACCTAATCTCTTTCTAACATATCTGCAATATGTGATATTATTACAATAGAGTTCTCAGAAGAAAGCCTGAAGTGCCACTGACTTAAAGCTTACTGATAAGAAAAACCTAATGGCAGTTGCTGGAGTGTCAGTTTGCAGTCATGTGAGACCTGTATATCGGTGCATGTATTCATGAATTTGTACTGTATTGTAATATTATAGTAAATGTATTATAGTGTATTATGAATGAATTGTATTTGCAGAATAAGCTATAAATTGGTTTAAACCACAATTCCTTTGAATTCTTACCTGCTCAGACAACAGTGATTAATTTTTTTATTACAGCAGCTCTGAGAGTAAAGCTGGCTACCAGATACAGTGTGTATTTGTGATTGTTTACCTTCTCGTTTATATTACAAATGCTCATTGGCAGGGACTTGTATGGCAGATGGCTCGCATAAACACAGAGCATTATTTATATGGTAATGCTTTTTTTGGAAGGAGTCTCCAGTCTTTGTACTTTATAATAGTTGAAGAAAAGACTGAAAGACGTTTTAGAACGTTGGAAAAATTCACATAGAAGCAGCTTTGGTAATACTTTGACATCCCTTATGAGTGTAAAGTAACCATGTTGTTCATTCTCAGTTCAGGACAGACTGTTACAGTATATGACCCAGATGAGGAAGGCTGTACGTTAGAAGTCCAGACAAATACATTAATGTGCATTAACAAACAAGAAAATTCCAGTAGAATAAACAAAATGTGTAACTCAGTGTTCAAAGGGAAACAATTCTCAG
This sequence comes from Tachysurus fulvidraco, assembly GCF_022655615.1. Taxonomy (NCBI): domain Eukaryota; kingdom Metazoa; phylum Chordata; class Actinopteri; order Siluriformes; family Bagridae; genus Tachysurus; species Tachysurus fulvidraco. Next base: position 17,533,403 of record NC_062523.1, on the reverse strand, counting down.
ACTGAAAAAGCAGCCTACATGAGTATTTATACAATTAAGGAACAAAAGACTCATTAATAGGCTGAATAATGGGAGAAAAGGACAGTTTCCTCCCCTGCTGGCCTGCAGTAATTCAGTAAAGTGGGACAAGGCGCTCAGAGAGGATTATAGCTAAGCCCTACTCTGCTGCACTGCTGCCATCACACAATTCTGCAACACTTACCACCTTGTTTAACAAGTTTACACTGTAAGAGTCAGTCTGCAAAAGTGGATTTGGGAAATTAGGACTTTCAGTTCCTACCAGAGATAATAGATAATATCATCATAATTTTATTTTAAACCATTTCGTTCTTGGCATATGGCTGGTATGCTGATTTTCCTCTTATCTTTAACCTCTCAAGCAAAATAACAGTTGTGCACTTAGTCATCTATACATTAATACACATTCTGTATTATTTACCTTGCATCTGATCACACCCATATGCGAGTGTTCCTCAAAGTTTTGCCACAAAGTTGGAAGCAGACAATTTTCAATTTCAATTTCCCTTTCCTGGAACTAAACTGCTCCAGATTTCCTCCACCACTTGTTTGACAATAATCCTGTGCACAAAGCCAGGTCCATGAAATTGTGAAGTGAATGGAGTGGAAGAACTTGATTGTCTTGCTGTGGAGGAACTAAAACTGGAATACGATGCTCAATAAGCATGTATGGTGTGATGCTCTTGTATCCATAGAGTGTTGGCCTTATCTTCTCTATAAAGTCTACAAGATACATAGATAGTGTTCATGTGGGCAGGTGTGTAAATTATCTATGCTGAATGTGGACTGAAATGAGACCCTACGAGAGGTCTTCACGGGTCCACTTAATATCCGAAAACCCGAGGTCTGACCCGAGACCCGAGCGGGTTCGGGTCTAAAGTTTCACGTGTGCCTCGGACACGGGTTGGGTATAATAATAGCGGCATCGGGTCTTGGGTAATTTATCTACTGTACTACTGAACTACTGTATCTCGTGTGTGTGCATCGACTCGAGTCCTTTTCCAACCTCTCCTCTGTTTGCCAAGACCGCTTGCGACATGTGGCTGGTGATGTGTGGCTGGCGGTAAGCTAATTTTCGTTGAAACACACCTGTCAATCAACTTTGAATCCACTCTGTAGTGGTTACTTTAGTGTAGAGTTATGCAACATTCGGGTCCAGTCGGATTAAAACAAAATTGCCAACGGGTCGTGTCGGACTCGGGTCTAATTTTTTCGGGTTTGTCTCGGGTCGGGTCTTTCTTAATAAAAAAAATAAATTGCACGTCGGGTTCGGGTGAAAAGTGATTCGGGTCACTTGGGGTCGGGTACATTTCTTTAGACCTGAGACCTCTAGGCCCTACAGAACACTCGACCAAGCTGAAAGTGTGTATGTGGACTCTACTGTAAACTGCATCTATGAAGCCAGAGGCTATGGGGAGAGAGAGAGATAGAGAGTGTGTGTGAGAGAGAAAGAGAGAGAGCGCTATGTGGTTGTGCATGTGTGGACTCATTTGCTATTTGTAGAAGTGCTGTGATCAGGGTTCAGGGTCATGTCAGGAGGAAATCTACACTGACCTCTATATATACAGTCACATCATGACAGGAAGTAAGGGTCAGTATTAAGTTCCAAGGTTATAGACATATATGTGATCACCTGCTGGACTAAAGTCCCATATCACTTTGACATGCTGAATAACCATAGAAAGTGCATAGTATCTTTAATTACCCTGAGATATTAAATTCTGTGTTTAGGCAAATACTGAATATGGACAGATGTAAAATGCATTTCTTTGCATGTTGTACCATGTAGGGTTGTGTGTGTGTGACCAATAAAATGGGATTTGATGACTGCTTGACATTGATTAATAATATAATAATATTAATAATTATACATCCAGTGATGTTTAAAAGGCTTGACTTTACCTGCACTGTGCTTCGCTAGATACTTGTCTTTGTACTGCTTCTTTTTCTTGCCAAACCAAGTACAGCTGGCTTGCTGCTCCTGCTTTGTTTTCTCCATCGCTATGCAGGCCACCCGCCTAAAAGAGGAAAAGAAGAAACCTTTAAATGGCAGTTTCACATCTTCCTGTGTGTTATTTATTTCAACTACGCTACCTTTCGACTGATTTGAGAGTAGCTCATTAAAGTTTCTCAGTTCTAAGAGGAATATAATGAAGGTCCACTATAAAAAGGATGAACTCACCACTCTTGCAGCTCTGGAGATGGAATGAGCCCAGCTGTACCATTCTTTGTGTTCTCCAGCCTCCCCTGCCACCAGTTATGGTCATCCTTGTTGATGATCTGGATGATGTCTCCTACTCTGAACCGAATGCCTGCTTCTTTGCAAGGAATGAGCTCATCTTTGGCTGGGTCATACTCAAACTGTGCCCGCACATAGATCTGAAGAAAGGGGGGGGGGGGGAGAGAGAGAGAGAGAGAGAGAGAGATCAGGGCTACAAATGCTTAAAATGCAAGCAGTAACAGGTTACTCAGGAGCTCCAGTACAAAATAATCCCAATCCATGTTGCCTTGTTAAACACTGCTGGATTTGAGCTAGGGTAGTGTGTGGCATTACCAACCAACAAAAACTCAGTTTGCCACCATCACAAATCACATCACTGTAGCATCCACAGATCCTATTCAAAGTGAGAAAAAATATATTTTCTGTACAGAAACATCCGTTTTATTGGACAATATGCCTTGTTTTATTATTGTTTTAGAGTGTCTAAATACCTTTGAGACCTTTATAGGAAAGCTGTTGAAAGTGAATGCCCTCATTTTCATATGTAAGACCATACTGAAGAAAACCCTAATAGATCACTATATGGCCACTATATGGTTTGTGGACACCCAAACATAACACTGAATATGTTCTTGTTTAACATCTCATTCAAGATGATTTCTCTTTGCCATTATAATAAGTTCCACACTTCTGAGAAGACTTTCCACTAGAAAGTCTAGTTTATTCAGCTGCAAGCAATTTAGTTAGGTCAGGTACTGATGTTGGCCTGAAGTGTACTTGATGTTCCAGTTAGAGTTCCTTAGCAAACCATGATTTTATAGACACTTTCTAGGTGCCTTATTTCCAGTGTAGGGAAATTGTAATGCTACAGCTATTCAGGTTTCTTATTCGCTTTACATGTTAATATGCAGGAGCCATCTGATATCTGTGGGCTTTTCTGCTTAAGAAATAAACCTCACCCTCAAATTTTTGAGCTGATACTGTAAGATGTGTTAATGTTAAATACTACTTAATATAATTTAATTTTTATATTTAGCTTGGACTGTTTTTTTTTAAGCAGTCTTATCTTGACTAATAGTTTTCCATTGATCATAGGTCTGGAGATTTTGTAAGTAAAAACTTGTAAGTAATCAACTAATCATGCAGCATTAAGATACTAGGCTATAATGTGTTGGGAGTAGGATGATGAAAAGTCTGGAATTACAGCTAATCTCTGGAGAAATTATGATTTAACAGGAAGAACAAAGCATGACTGCAGAGTAAAGAGTGTTCTCTCATCTGTATTAAGGATTATTGTGATGCAGGTCCATTATGAAGCTGTACTGCCATCTACTGGACACTGTGGGACTAATTCAAAGAACAAAATGCTTAAGGTAGATTAAAAGCAAAAAAGATTAATTAAACTTATATATATTAGCTTTTCTAAGTTTCTTTGTAATATGTGTAATATTCTATCAAAAAGTGTTTGCATGTCCTGTGAAATGAAAATGCTCCTGTCTGAGGCTACAGTGGTAGGAAAGGCCACTTATGACCCTCAGCCAGCAGGGGGCAGATCACAAAGCAAGGTCAAGTTTGGAACTGTACAAGACATCATGTTCATCTCTAAACAAGACTGAAAAACAGCTGGGAACAAACTGCTACCAAAACATTAGAAATGTCCATAATAATCAGTAATACCTCCACATGAATCTATAATTACATGGCAATTAACTATTCTTTTCCATAGGCTCAACCATTTCCCTTCAAAATCTATTCCAGTTTATATAATATATCAAGGTAACTATTATTTTCTGAGCTGTACTTAAACACTCTGTTTACTAAAAAGCTGGCATTGTTGTATGGGCTGCTATGTGTGGAATGAGTACAGAAATATATCTAATATTAAATCTTGAATTTTGTATTCTATTCATATTTTTTTCTTTATATTTATTGTTTATGATCTGTAAAGCTGCTTTGAGACAATGTCAATTGTAAAAAGCGCTATACAAATAAACTTGAACTGAATTGAGAAAGGTAATAGCAACACAGTGGATTTGCAGCTAGTTTAGTTAGCAATACACCTGCTTAAACTCTGTTTCATGCACACACATCATGAACACAGACACAAACATGCTTTGGTGACACAGGCTTATAAATATGTAACACATGGAACTAAATATAGGTAAAAATAACAAAATAAAATATAACCTTAACAGTTTTTTTTTCTAAGCTCTGAGTTGTCTCAACTTGCTTGTGTTTGTAATGTCCTGCTTTCTTAATCATGGGAAATGAGCTTTTGTTTCGAGATTTATTTTTCCTTCTATCCTCTTTTGATACTGTATTTTTAGTTTGTTGATAATAAATTCCTTTATCCTGTTTTCAAAATGTTGGGATGTGCTGGAGAGCCAAAAACATTAATCTTATCTCCAATAAGGACAATAAATGGTTTTACCATTTAGCGTGTTTAAAAAACAAAGTCTTTACATAGTTTTAGTCCTATTTGGATTGGATGTATTTATCAGTGGGATTATCTATAACAAACACTCCAGTGATAAAACACAGTCTTAATGCAATAAAATTATCATAGGGAAGTGACGTTTTATTTTCTACAAACCCATGATTACTTCACATTATCAGTACAACCCTGATTAGTTAATAACTATAAACAAGTAGAAGCTAAAATAAAACCAATTAAATCAACTAGCTGTGATTCAACTAGTCATCATCAACAGAAAACTAAAAGTTGACTAAGGGCATATGTGTATATAAAATGTGTTATACATATTATATTCAGTTTTGTGTTTATTTTTTTTTTAATTTGTTTTCTATTTAGTTTTATTCAGTACTCTGTAGAGACATCTGGTTATTTTCTGCCTTTCCTAAAATATTCCATTTTGGTCCACAAAACACACACAAACATTAACACACACAAACATATTCACCTGTCGTGCTTTTGGTTGGATAGTTGACGGCAGGTCCTGTAAAATAAAACCCAGCAATGAAAGAAAATACAGTGACTGTACAAAAAAAAAAAACACAACAAAACTATAAAAAGTAAACTAAAAAGTATAACGTGATTTATCATAATCATAAACTGATTAAGATTATATACCTCTAATGTGTTTAAAGAACATGGTGTGATGTTGAGGGTCTGAAATGATGTGAAGTTTCAGAACAGAAAGGCAAAAGAAAGCAGAGAGCAAGCAAGCATTAAGTTAGCATCACACTCTGTCCAAGCTTCTGTATACCAGAGATGTATCTTCCTTTCCCCAAGCCACCAGGCAGGATCTCTATAGGTGTGGTTACAGTATGTTCCCGAAATGGCACACTTAGCACAAGACTGATCCAAAGGAACACATGCGCAGTATTCATAAGGGGCTCTATGACAGACATGCTACATTACTGCTCTGGCTGTTGTGGAAAACAGCTTTTGTTCCCAAGTCTTTAAGGTCGCTTTTCCACTGGACAGAGTGGTACACTTAATAATCCGAATCCAGAGCTAACTAGACCTTGGTTGAGTGCCTGATCTGTTCCCTATCACATAACGGTACCTGCAAAAGTAGCAGTTGCTTAATCAGTGTTGTGAGTTGGATCTGAATATTCCCACAAGAACTACTCTTCCCAATACAGTTTACACCAAAATCTCACCCTTTCCTCAGTGGCTAATCTCACCTGCATACTGTAGATTTGTACCCAAGAACTGCATCTAGAAGAGGATGGCATCTTGTGATTTCTCAGGGAGTTTTTCTTCGTCATTGTCATGTCTGGCTTGTTCAATACGGATCATTCAAATTTCTGGTGCTTTGGGACAATGTCCATTATAAGTACCATGTAAAATGAATTGAACTGAAATTATGGCATTATAGTAAGTAATAAACAGTGGTGTACTATTTTGACACACCATTTATTAGATGAGATTCAGGATACTGTCCTAGTGCTGTGTGATTATTTGATCAAACAGTGGTCTGCACTGCTTACAGCCCCACCCATTTATCCCTCTTAGGTACATGCAGTATTCTAACATGACTTACCTAGTTATAGTATGGGTCACTTGGACATAATGACATGATGTGGAATTGTGCATTTGTTATTGCACTGTGTGGTGCAAAAGAATTCTAAGTTTGTTGTAGTAAAGGTAGTAAAGCGCTACACACAGTGCGCAGCAGCACAGAGCACACCAATTTGTGAACTGAGATAACGGAAACGGTGATCTGATTATATCGTATGACAAAAAAGGTTTTTAAATTGCCATATAAACATTTTTTAGAAACTATTTTAAAATAAATAAAATATTGATTGCAATGTGAAATTAAGTACCGTCATGATAAAATATTCTTGAGGGAATTAAATAAAATAAAATAAAATAAAAAAAATCAAGGACAACAATAAGATCTCCTGTAAGGTAGGGATTTGAGGTGAGATCAGTCATTTGAGATGACTGTCGGGTCCTTACCAAGATAGAACTGTTAACGCTGGAATGGCCATTAGCAGGGGACTGTCTGGAGGTGGTAGGGGACTCTTTCTGTAATAGATACACAGGTCAGTGATACAGCAGAAAGACAGCAGAGAAACCTGGACAGTGGCCTCTGCTACAGCAAGCAAGTGGGTTGGGGCATCATGTTGGACAAAATCACACTGCAAGTTCTACCCTCAAATGAGGTGTTTTTGGCTAAAATGATTGATACAGTACATCCAGATAACTAGAACATGTGGGTGGATGGAGAAAAGATGGAAAGGTTCTGCATTAAAAAAAATCTACTGTCTTTATATGTGACAATACAAAGCACATCTACTTTCCTGGCTGAACCATGTGCTATAAAGGTGCAGGTGTCATTATTCCGCTATCTTGGTTGTGAAATTGGTGTGCACTAGCATGTAAGCCACGACCTGGGCTCTGTGTGCTCTGTATGATGCAAAGTCTCAGGAAGGAAGCGTTAACACACAGCCATAGGCAGGCAGTTAGTCACACATTGAAAGTCCACAGCAGTCACTGCCCATCTTAATGCACTCCACAGAGAAAGAGAAATAGAGTGAGAGAGGAGGAAGAGGGCCACTGAGTTCTTTACCTCACAAGATGATTGCTGCATCCGGTAGCTTGGGACAATCTTAAAGGTGATGCTGCCTCTCATTTCCCTCTGTGCAGAGAAATGCACAGCATAAATAATAACAGGTCATTTTTATATGGCCATATGTCTCAATATTTTTACATCATATTCAAAACGTATTATAAACACATTATGAACATAATATTATGCTTTCACAAGATCCAAACTCACAAGCATTTTCTGGAGCTGCTCCACTGTCTGATTAGCTACGCTGATGCTGTTGATCTCCCGGATCTCATCTCCAATATGCAAAGTTCCTAATTGATGGAAAGTGGAGATGTGCACTGATCAGAAAGTGCAGGGTGGGCTTTCTGGCCACCGACTACATGGTGTGCAAAAGTAGAGTCAAGCAAACCAACTCAGGTCATCCAATATAAGCAGGAAATACATTATACTGGAATTTTTACAGTTACCTGTACATTCACTATATGGCCAAAATTATGTGGACACCTGACCATCACACACATATGTGGACCTTCACCAAACAACCAGGTTTTCTATATATTTTAACATTAAGATTTCCCTTCACTGCAACTAAGGGGTCTAATCTTGTACTATCTTGGACCCAAGCATGACAAGCAGTTCTAGCATGACAATGTTCCTGTGCACAAAACAAGCTCCATACAGACATGGTTTACCAAAGTCAGTACTTAACAACACACAGAGCACTGAGCTCAAACCTACTAAAAAACTGGGATGAACTGAAACTCAGACTTTGTGCCAGACTTCCCTCAGTAATGTTCTTATTACTGAAAGGGTAAATCCCTATGGCCTCATTTCAAAGTCTAAAAGAAAACTGTCTGAAATGAGTGGAGTCTGTTATAGACTCCGAAGTCCATATTAATCCCAATATGATGGTCAGGTGTTCACAAACCTTTGGCCATATAGTGCATCTATATTATCTGTTCTGTGGTGGATGCAAATGTGCTGAAATATGTGCAGACATATTCACAGTCAGTTTTTGCACATCTAAATATAGCCTCAAATCTTTTCACTTTAGTTACCACTGAAACCTAATACCATTCAGATGCTTGTACAGTTGATGTTATACCCTAGTTTATTATTTCTAGAGGAAGCACTGCAATGCACATTGGGTACAGCATTACTACTAATATATATATATATAAGAAAAATAACACTTATTTACAAAGAAGTACTGAAAGCATAAATGCTAAATATTGGCTTGATGGGCAATATTAACTAACTAACATTTCTGGAAATGTTTTAATGTGTCTAAATAGGTTCCTTTACAGATGTCTTTTACTTTTATACTGCATTTTTTGCACGCAGCACAAATAACAGGCCTATTCCACACCAGTGAACCTTCTGGTCTGGGACCCAAACCAAACCCAGGTGGACAGTTTACTAAAATGGCACAACATATTAAAGTCAGCTACAGCCCCAAACACATGCAGTGTAGGATCTATTTGGCATTGTTTCATTGTAGATTAAGATAAGTTAATATTTGGGATGAGTTCAAATCCCAGGTCCACCAAACTTAAGGCCTGAGCAAGGCCCGTAACCCTCAATTTCTCAGTCATATAAATTGAAATAAAATTGTAAGTCACTCTGGATAAGGGTGTCTGCCAAATGCCAGAAATTTAAATGTATTATAGATCTAAAAGATTTGAAAATAACACATCCAGTGATCCAAGGCTTAATTGATCAGATTTTTGATCATGTTTATCCAGACTGAAGTTCCAAGATTCTCAAGTCTAATTCGATTCACGAGTCTTGGCCATGTGTCTAAGACCTCATCTCACATCATCTACACTGAGACAGAAAGAGCTGACTGAATGCTTAAACTGAACATGTATAGTCCTAGACAGTATACCTTGTCTATGAATCATGCCACCATGCATTATTCTGGCCACGATGCAGTGGTTCTGGTCGTTCATCTTCAGTGTGATACCCTGCAACACAGGAGAGAATTGAGCAAATGGAGTGTCTGTTTAATACATCATAATATTTCAACATTGCTTTTTCTTAATGCAGGAAATGAAATCTTGCACAGAAATGGACAGGAAATGTAAATGTGCAAGAGTTTAGAACACATACCATGGGCTCATCTGTGTTCTTCTGGAACTGTACCAGGCGTACTCGAGTGACGTTTTCTAGGTCCATGTCCCCGTTGGTGCTCTCAGGCGAGTCTCCGTTTAAATATGGTGAGGTTGGAGGGGGTGTGACCCTCAGTGCCTCATCACTGTACACTTCATGAGCTACCACATCATGAGTCTGCAGTAAGGCCTAGTGGGTAGAGTGTAGTACACACAGTAGAATGTCACATGTGAAAACCTGAATTAAACCTAAAGTCTTGTACTACCTCCAGTACACAATGACTCCACAAAGTCAGTCATTTACATTCTTGTTTGTGTGTCAGCAGTAAACCTTAATGAATCCCTTAGTGCCAACAGCCCAATATAAACATCTGTGCACTAATAAACAAATTCACAATGAAGCTACCAATAGAAGCCTTATTATGCTCACACCACAACTCTCATAGTTCTTTTTAAACTTCTTAGACTTTAGCATCCTTAAACATCACATATAATAAACTGTCGTATGAAATAAAAAACACAAATTACACCACAGAATAGTCAAATGGAGAAGAGTTTTCAGCACTCAATGGAGGAAATAAAAGACATGAAAGCTAATACAACTCACAAGCTGAGTGCCCTATTCATCGTCACTCTCCTCACTTACACACCGCTGTCCTGTGGGAATCTGGAATAACGTTTGGAGTGCTTTTAGCTGTCCTTGGTACAGGAAACGCAGAGGCAACGTCAACACCAGGCTGGAATTTAGCCGCCTGTACCTGACAGTGCCTCTCTCCTCTCTCTCTCTCTCTCCCAGACCTCCCCCGTTCCCATTCAGCAATAGGCCTGGCCCCCCTCACACTTTACCTAGCACTCAAAGTTGGAAAGGATGACATCACACATCACACGCTGCTGTTTCTTTCCATAAGAACCTCCACCTTCACAGCCTTGGCTTCTCTCTCTCTCTCTCTCTCTCTCTCTCTCTCTCTCTCTCTCTCTCTCTCTCTCATTTCAGACTCCTGCATTTTCCACACAACTCAAAGCAAAACGTTTCCTTTTCTTTAACAATTGAAATCTGTTCCACAGCCACTCTCGTGTACCTCAAGTAATTCACTCTTTGCTCCTAATCTCTGTCTCTTACCCACTCTTAGTTCCAAACCACACACTCCCTTTCTGTCTTATCTCACCTCTTCTCTCGAAGCTGAATAATCAGCTTTTCCTTTATTAGGCTTTCAATCTCTTTCACGTTTTTCTGCTCTATACGTCTTCCCTCGGACACCTTCATTCTTCACCTGATATCTACAGAAATCTGACAGGTGGGAATTCCTTTCCGAGCTCTGTTAGTTTCTTCTCTAACACATTACTTCTGTCATCAGTCTGCTTATTATCTGAGCTTTACAGAGCAGGAAGGACAGCAGTGTACAGGACACACACTCGCCTGAAACTGTCCCACTGATAGCAGCACAAGCCCTCACTCCAAATTATTGATTACTAAAGAACAAGCCTGAGATGATGTTATTACTCAATCAGTAAATGCAAAGTCCAGACAGTCTTTACTTAAACAAACAAAAAACTATTTTCACATTTATATAAGACTGATTTCCAACAGTTTTACATGACAACCTGGGAAATAGTGTCTAAGAGTCTACTAATGTCAAAGCTGCGTGGTTGTCTGGTTATGTTAGACTTGTATAAAAGCTGAACTACAGATCCTTTCAGAACATTGTATGATTCGGACTTATTAATATTGCACTAGCAGCTTTGGGCTTGGACAAAACAGGAACAAACAAATACTAATCTAAATATAAACATGGCCAGTCATCTGAGTACTTTTGGCTTGGAGTACTGTTAAGTTCAAAGAAAATTATTTGTTAAAGCAAACTATAAAAAATGTAAGATTTCACAATAAATATAATTTATCCTTACGGTTGAATAAAGGTATTTTTGGAACAAGTTCACATTTTATACGGCAATATACATTTGTAATAAAAAACAACATGCGCCACCATTATTGAAGGAAAAAAAAAATCCAAAAAATCAAGGACACGGTAGCACAATGCAGCTTGGTGCAAGGTGGAAATGTATTATTTTCCCCACAACAAAATGGGGAAGTGATTTATTTCTCTTATACCATATCAATGTACTAATGAATTTTTTATTCAATAAAAGGATAATATATTGCACAATTTATCCAATTATAATTACATTTAATGTTGCACGGTCCATGAAAGAAGCGAACCCATTTCGTCACCTATGTTATACCACTAATAATCCTTCATTCCCTCACTACCACTATTTTCTTTTTTCTTAAAATTGACAAAATTGCAGCTTGTCATGTTCATGTTGTCAAGAATCAAGCCTTGAAATCAAGCACTGTGGTCTGTATGTGCTCTGGTAACAGGAGTGAGACCTGAAGTAACCGTGACAGTCGATTATGCTAACATGCCTAAAATGACAAAACAGAGAGACGTTTCTAGTTGGTCTTGGAGACAATTTTGTGAATATTCATGAACAAACTAGCAGCTTAACTTACCATAAAATGGGGCTGGGTTAAGATTCTCCTCAGTTCTTTAATATCTGTATTATCTGGATAGCAGGAAATCTCTTCTAGTACCTGCAAAAGGACAATAATGGCAGTTTCACAAAGAATACATGTATATGCATTTATTTAAACACTCCTACACACAGCTGACAAACTGTGGTCACAACTGAAATATCCCAAACACCTTTAAACACACAAGCACACTGCAGCCCTCTCTGCTAAGTGTGTGCTGAGGCTAGCTTTAGAACAGCTATGATTAACACAGCCTACAGACTTATTCTGCATTCAGTCTTGTGCACCTTGTGAATTTGTGCTTTTTATTTTCAAAAGCAAACACACAATACACGAGCTGTTCCATGTGGCTGAAGTTGTAATAAAAATGTTGCTAAGCTAAAGGCAATATGGCTGCCTAGCTACTGTAATGTCAATTGCTAATTATTTGTCCAGCTGGAACCAAACGGGATGAATCTTAATCATTTTGGAAATGTGTCAAAACGGTTGAAAAATATCACTCATCCCAGGTTTCGCAAATCACTAATTAGATGCTATAATTAATTTTAGTCAATAGTGCAATGTAAAGAAAGCACAGCAATGTGAATCATTCAGCTAATAACATTGGGGATATTAAACCTCACATAATCATGTTTGAAAGAATCAGTTAAAAGGTGAGGCTAAATTTCTGCTCGGTTCTGTTACTTCTTTTCTGGTGGTAGGTTTGAGCTGTAACTCCACAGTATGAAGCACTGACCTCTTTGGCTCTCTGAACAGCATCACTCGGAGCATTCCTGATCTGTGGGGAGGACTTGGTGTTTATCTTGTCGTAAAGCTGGAAAAATTAGAATAGAAGTGTTTTTAACACTTAGAGCACTTTATTGTGTTGACATACAATAGAATTATTTCAACACAATGCTATAGCAAGTGAATAAAATGCAATATAACTATTATTGTGGCATATTTTCCATCGCCTCACTGCTTATATGACAATGTGGTTAAACAGTATGCAGTAGTAATTAAACAGAATTGTAATCGTGACAGAAACAGGCTATTCTTAGCCATTCAAATAGTTGGATGTTTGACAAACGTAAATAATCTAATATTTCTAGATATTTCCACCAAGTACTGTATATCTTTATGCACTAGGAACAGGCTTGGGCTTTGCCTCCGTAGTGTTGCATGTGAAATAAAGGTAAGTCTCGCTGTAAGTCTTTCTCTGCTTTTAAATCATAAACAAAGGACAAATGAGAGTATAATTTATGATTTGTTATTCTGTGTTACGTTTTGTGTTTATTACAGCTGAGCAATGTGCACTGATGATATACATAACCTGCATGAATATTAAGGAAATGACGATGTTAAAAAACATGGATCTGGAACTGAAAGTGCTCTTCAGTCATGTAAACTAGACCATCCTGTGTGCATGACAGTTTTAATCACTTTATATTTGATACACATTACTCTAACATTTTCCAGAAAGCACAATAAGCAGCTTTAACACACCCAGTCTAATCAGTGTTTAACCACTGAAAGAAAAATATTCTAACATGTCTTCAGCTTCATCACCTATTAGTGCTGGACAATGACAGCTCACCCTGAGAGAGAAAAAAGCAGTGAAAAGTGAACAAAGAATTCGCTGTGGTTTGCACTTGATTCCAGTCATCAGCTAGGGTTTACGCTAAAGGATGTCGCTTTAAGAAATCACCCAATACACAATTTTAAAACTGACAGAGCAGAAGTGCAAAGCAGAAAACGATGTGTCTAAATCACCCTGCAGATAATGATTAAAGAAAGCACACACACACACACACTCACAAAATTTAACTGGATAAACACTGCAAGAATATAATTTTTTGAAATCATCTGCTTCTCTTCAGCAAACCATGAGTAATCCCTGAGTATCTCTAAACGCCATGAATAATATATAATATAACTTGTTCCAATCTGTAGAAGTCAAATTATACAAAAAGGCCAGATAGTAACATTATGTAACTGAATGCCTAAACCTGCTAATATTTACCTTTAGCCTTAAAGATTCCTCTACTTCCCATTATAGAAGGATAACAATAATAATCTACATTTCATTCACTAAAAAAAGATCAGTGACTTCAAGTATAATGTATCCATGTAGACTCTTCTCAGACAACAATGTGGACATTAAAATTTCAAACCAACAAAATCAGCTTTTAAATGTGGATCCACAGAAACCACAGGAACTGAAAATGGCCATATGTACTCACCAAACTTTAAAGTGCAGAGGCTCATCACCTAACATCCAGACTAAACTAAATACAACTAGTACTATACTATAGACACTCCTGCAGTGACCTGGAAGACTCTGTCAAAAATAAGTGCCAAAATGAGCACTAGGTGCATGGCTTAATGTCTTAAAGACACTATTGCAGCCATGGCACAAGATGGAGCAAACAGACAAATTAGTGGCTCCATTGTTCCTGGAGCTGGAGTTAGGTTTTCAATAGTACATGTGTACTTACAGAACCCAAGTGACACACCAAGGCTTAGGCACTTCCCTGTTTTCCTTTAGGCCTGGTACACTGAGACCTTTGAGCTGATATGTGAGACTTTTGTAAGAGTCACAATCACAAACAAAAACAGCTCTAAGTCTGCAGCTGGAGCTATTCATATACAGATAAATGTTGTAACACTACTGAATGTGTACAAGACAGCAGCTAATCACAGATGTGAACATGTCTATCAGCAACATGGCAGATGAATAATGAATGAAAGGCAATGACATTGGATCACTGAGACACTGTGAGCCTCTTTGTGCTTACGTATATACATTCTCCGTGTCATAACTCACATCAAGTAGCGTGTGGAGATGCTGGTCCTGGAACACACTGTGCAGAAAGTCCAGGTCTTTCTCACTGCAATCAGTTAGTGCATGGATCTCCTCCAGGCTATCCAGTACCTGTGATATAGCCCCTACACAAAACCACACACACAGTATGACATGTAGACCCCATGCAATAATGTTTACCTGTTAGATACACCAAGAGAAAAGCACAAACTCAGAGAGATGACAATTAAGTAATTAGATTTCAACTCCGTAAGTGTTGTCGCATTATTGCTTATAGACCATGGAAAAGTGAAACAGGAAGTCTAAAAAAGATACCTACTTTCTGCTGCTAGCAGTCCTTGAGGAAGGCCAGCATTGGACAAACACAAACATTACATTTACAACAAAGTTTAAAGAATGCCCGGGAGAAGACTTTCAGGACAATTAAATGTGTTCCAAGTACACGAAGCCAAATAACAAGCTTGAACACACACATTAAAACATCATGTCTTCTGTGCTACTGATGTCTTTCAATAAAGAAAAGTTTACAATCTGATGTAAATAATTTCCAGCTGTCTTAGTATAACTGCTTCGAGCACATAAAGCTAAGTCTAGTACACAGTGTCTTTGTAGATGAGTACCAGATGAGGTTGGATCTTCAGAGAAGTCTGGCAGCTCCTCAGGTGGGTCACCGTAGAACGAGCTGAACTTGTGGCTGGAGACTGCTGCTAAAACAGCACCCTGAACAAAAGAGCATGAGAATATGAACTCAGTAAATGTAGTTTAAATAACAGCTAACTTCAACAATATCACGTTGTACTTATAGCTCAAAGAGCGAGTTTTACTTTGAGCTTTCTCCGTGCGTTGAACTTCCTCAGCTGTTCTACCGTCTCAGGCAAGTGGATTTTGTAGGCGTAGCGATCTCTCTCCTAAAAACATAAACACACACAAACACACACACAAAATATGGACATTCCCATCACACTCTAAGAGCTCCAGTTCTCATGCATACAGAAGAAAATGAGATGTCCTGTAAGTTATAAGTGTTGTTGCATTCTTTATAATCTTTCTAACCAAAA
This sequence comes from Tachysurus fulvidraco, assembly GCF_022655615.1. Taxonomy (NCBI): domain Eukaryota; kingdom Metazoa; phylum Chordata; class Actinopteri; order Siluriformes; family Bagridae; genus Tachysurus; species Tachysurus fulvidraco. The sequence goes on along the minus strand of NC_062523.1, from coordinate 17,517,629 downwards.
AGCCTTCCACCACAGCTCTAGGCATATAAAGAAAGCTAGCGGTGACTGTCAAATGTGGGGTACCTTGAGCCATGGGTGATTAAGGGCCTCATACACGGTGATCCTCTCAGCAGGATCCAGCATCAGCATGCGTCGTACCAAGTCTTTAGCACTCTCCGAGATTTGAGCCCACTGCCGAGGATTCATCTGAGTCGAATACACATGTAGCACACATAAAAAGATGTGTGAGAATGATTTGTAAGGGATCAAGGGATGCTATGATTTAATTTTCTTTTAATTTGTTCTTCATTTTAAATCGTTTACTCTTACACACTTAAGCATTTCCCCCAATACTTCCCTAAAGCCCCTAATCCTTTATTGTGCACAGTGGCACTACTGCTGCTTGAGCTCTTTAGGAAAAATAGCACAGACAAATTGCTATTTAAAATCTTTTTTACAGGTTGACTTTTCCCAGTAAATCCTAAATAGGGCACATTTACATGTACATTCAATTTTGTAGACTGTCTCTTCAGGCTCCCTAGAGGTAGTCAGGCTATTTTATATATAAAGAAAAAAGCATATAAAGCACATAGTATCAACAAAAGCTGCTTTTCCAAGCAATAAACCATCAAAACTGTTCATCATATAAGCAATAAACTGTCAATTTGCATTTGGAATTTGAGCAGAAGTGTCGCCTTAGGACTTGATTACTGCTGGAACCCCCGAGATAGCAACCATCACAAACCAAACCAGTCGAATAGAAACAAAATTCATATCTCAGTTATTGTAGTTAATTTAGCAAAATTGAATTTTTAAACCATTATCCATTTTGGTACATGTCTGTCCTTTAATTTCAGCCTTGAATTATTAAAAATAATGCAGGAAGTTGTAATATTCTGCCCTCAGAACAAATGGGTTAAGTATAGACTCTTTTTTAAGCTTTTCTTCTCTTCACACAAAGAGATCCATTTCACTTTGATTGACTTAAAGCACAGAAATACATTTCATACATATAAAACTGCCATTTTCTCATGCGTTTACTTAAAGAAACCTATTCATTTTGAAAGTCAATGGATTTGCCAATATGACTGCCACTGATAATTCTATAGGTCGGATGCCTTTGTGATAGGCATCACCTAATTAAAACTAATACCTTGTATTTGCCTTTAATAATGGCCTCAAACAGACGCTCTTTTGTGCCATAGAATGGCAGACAGCCACTGAGCAGGATGAACAGGATGACTCCACAGCCCCACACATCCACTGGCTTCCCATACGGCTCTCTCTTCACCACCTCAGGAGCCATGAAGTGAGGGGTTCCCACTCGGCCTTCAGAACACAAATCACCTAATCAGCAAATCATCTGACATCAATGTAGATCATGTACATACAGGTCAAGAACACATCACATCACATCAGAATCGGGGAAAATGTCATGTCAGTGACCAGAAGCATGTTTGTTGGTGAACCGAATATTTCATAAATGCTTTCAGAAAATCGTCTGGGATTTTTTACTAACAACAGTCTGTAGAGAGAATGATGTGAAAAACTAAACCTCCAGGGATCAGAAGTTCTGCAGGGAAAGACACCTTGTGGATGACAGAGGTCAGATGTCTAGACCAGTCGAAGCCAATCACTCTTCACAATCATGGTGCACAGAACAGCATCTCAGCTTGTTTAACACGTTGAAGTTTAAGATGGATAAACCACAACAGAACAAACCCAAACACTGGGTTACAATTTGGTCAGCCAAGAACCAAAATCTGTGACCAATTTGTGCTCACTAAAACTAGACAGTTGAGGGTCAAAAAAAAGACCATGCAATGTTTATTGGATCTTCAGTTTTTCAGGTTTGTTTTTTCCCATTCTGATGTGAACATCTGCATGATTTTACACTGCACTGCTATCACTATAGCTGGATGATTGCATAATGTTGCCTTTTTCCAATCTTCAAATGTTCCTAATGAAGTGGTCAGTGAGTGTATGAATACAGATATGCAAATGTCACACACAGAGACACCAGTGGACTTTGATGTATGGATGAAAAATGGTTAAGAGAAAGCAAATTTTTCAGAATGTCATATGGGTTATGATGTTATATGGAGATGTAAGGAACAGTAAGATCTAAGTGTATGAATGTTGTATGCTTTTATCTGTTTTAAGCTGTGGGAAATGCATCTTTATAATACTGGCAACACATCTGCCCAGTTTCAGTTCTTGCATTTTAGAAATAATCAACAGATGTCTTGACGATAAAACAGAAACACTTGTGAGATAACTTTCAAGATTTGCTGTATTTTTAGTACTCATGTTACAGCGGTTAAGCTACAGAAGAAGCAGAAGGTCTCACAGCAAATGCAACACTGCAAAACCTCAGGAAGACTTAACATAACAAACATATAAAACGTATCTCCAGATACTTATTGCCTGAACAGAGTAGTGCATATTTGGACATTACTTACCTCCAGCCACTAATCCTGACTCTCCAAGCTGTATAGCAACACCAAAGCCACCCAGCTTCACGGGAGCAGAGTTCTCCTTTGATGCCAGTAATACACAGTGAGGCTGCAGGTGGGAAAGAAACACAAACACACAAAGCACATTATTTTGCTACACAGACTAATGAAGCACTAATAATGCCTATTGCATGTCTAGTTTTGCTCAGTAAAATCCAATTTTGCAAGCAGTTATTTTATAATTGTTTGAGATTCATAGAAAAAAGCTTGTTTCAAAAGCAAAAATATTTTAGGTAAGTTTATTAGCAGTCCCTTCTCAGACATTATTATATAAGATTCAATACACCTATTGTATAAACATTGTGAGGTTTAGAACAGACATATGCCCAAACTGATTACAATCATGTTCACGTGTTTGCTACTGAGGCTTTCAAAATCCTGTGGTCGCAGCTTCCCTTTTGTAATCTTAAAAAAAAAAAAAAGAGCCTTTGCATATTACCACCCAAAAGTGTTGATCTGCAATTCATAACCAGTGACACTTGACGAAAAGGTTTCAAATAGTATATAGCACAAAATTTAAGGTGGAGGTTTTTAAGGTTAATTTAAGGTTTTATCATTAATAATAACAATTGGCCGAGTAGCACAGGGCAGCTTTCACGAGGCTGTGAAACAGTACTTTGTGGTGACCTGAAAGAAAAACACACAGTAAGTAACTTAATCGTATTGATCTAAAATAATTTGGACTTTAACACTAACATGACAGTAACATGTTTTTAATTTGTCTACTCTAACTGGTGTGCCTCTGAAAATGTGAAAATTAGTGGTAAAAAAAATAATTCCTGGTTTTGCATATTGATGTTGATTATTTGTTATGAAGTATTTATGCTGGAATTGATCTCAAGCACATATGTCTATTTTTTGCTGGAGTTTATGCTGAGTGAAAGTGCTTGCTAGGAATGAAATGCTGATGCAAACAATGATGATCTTGTTATGCTGGAGCAACATCACATAAACCCAAACATTGCTTTTTATTTTTTTTTTGAATGACTACAGATATAATGGCAGAGTACAATTTCCACAAGACCGTCCCCAGTACTGCAGGAATACAAAAAACAAATAATCTAACCACAACCTGCTCAAATAACACTTTGAATGATGGCACTCTCCGGGTTCCACTAGCTGTCTTCTACTCACTCTTCTTCCTGTTTGGATCAGGCGGCAACATGCTAGCCCTCTGGGTGTTCCTGCGAATGCACTCCAAGAAGAATTCAGTGCGCATCTTCCTCATTAACCTGGCTCTGGCGGATTTGGTCTTCATGGCCTGTCTGCCCTTCCGTGTGGTTTACCATGCCAATAATAACTACTGGAACATGCATCCTGTGATCTGCAGGGTAGTGGGCAATGCTTTCTACATGAACATGTACGTAAGCATTTTTCTGCTGGGGGTTATTAGTATAGATCGTTATGTGAAACTGCAAAGGATCTGGAGCAAGCAGAGGTTCCTCAGCAGGAAGCAGAGCATTATCACATGTTGCCTCCTCTGGGTAACAACTGCTGTCTTCATAACACCTCTAATTGCCTTGGGTGGAGATCATACATCATCAGAAAAGTGTTTCGAGTACAAACACCTGCAGAATGCCAAATGGAAGGCTTACATAAACATAGTTGTTGTGTTTGCTTTCTGGGTGGTCTATGGCATTCTTGTATTCTCTTATGGAAAGATAGCAATGGGGTTGCTTCAGATCTCTAAGGAGAAGCCAGACTTTCCAAATGCAGCCAAGTACAGCAGAACAGCTCGGAAGTCCTTCTTTGTCCTCTTTCTCTTCACCTTGTGCTTTGTACCCTATCACATTGTGAGGATCTTTTATATCTACACACAGATCACAGACATTTCATGTCAGTGGATTCAGTTAGTGGACAAGATGAATGAGTTATCTCTGTTGTTGTCTGCATTCAACAGCTGTCTGGATCCAGTGATGTACTTTTTGCTATGCGGCTCAGTGCGCAGGACAGTACTGCAGGCACTGCAAAGAAGCTTCTGTCAGAAGACTTCTGACTACAGCAGCTCCAGCTACGATAAGGGAAGAAACCAAAGGGAGCATGGTACACAAAGCAATACCAGCACGTTGTAAAGAAAGACCATTAATATCTTTCATCCAATTACATGAATGTAAATACATAAAATGGCTATTCCACTCTGGTTTACTATGTAGCTTGTAAATCTGTGGTTATTATTGTAAATAAGCATCATCTTTCAATGTACATTAAAATATTGATAAATAATATATACAAATGTTCATATAAAGTACTGCAGTAGTTTCATTTTATTTGTGGTCCTTCCCGTTTTACCAACCTGTATTTTTCTCCGTCTCAAAGCTGAAAAAGACCAACCAACTAATGTATCTTTTATGATTGGATATATTTAGCTTTAAACTGAACTGCTATGAATTACAAACAGGAAGCAGTAAACAATAGTAATAAGAGGATGTGGTTGAAAATGCATTAGGTTTGCTTCCTTCTTAAAAAGAAAAAAGTCCACCTATGGTAAGCCCCTGTGATGAATGCAAATGCTGCATCAGAAGTCAAGAAGAAACCAGCAATAAAACAAGGCTAGTATGTCAGAACTGGACTATTCAAGAACCTGCACTAGAATCAACGGGACAGTCTGCAATGAAAGGTATACTATCATCAACAAATTCAACAAATGTTTATGGACAGTGCTACAATCATTTTTATCTTTATGTAATTTGTTTTGAAATATAATTTTACTAAACTGGTAGCTTAGTTGTTAAGATGTTGGATGGCTGATGCAAAACACTACCTGCTCAGTAATAATAAATGTCCTGCTAGATAAGGGTGCCTGCCAAATGTAAACAATCCAAACCTGTCCCAATGATATAAGCCTGCAATTCTAGGCCCCAGGAATCGACATTTTTACTTTTGTCCTCTATTCTAATATATCTGATTCAAATCATTAGGCAATTATCAGGATATAAGAGTGTGTTAGAACTTTACAAACATTTATTGAATGGAGTTTCATAATTTACAAATAAATTTAAAGTCGGTATAGTCAATTATTGAGACAGTTAAATGGCATGATGAGTAAGAACATTTTTAAAAAAAAATATTTTTGTTTTCTTGTAAATGTCGTGAAAAGGTGTACCTGGGTCATTGGCATTGCTCCACAGTGTACATGTAAAGCTAATTTTGCATTAAGTGAAATGTGAGACAGGAAATTCACCACCACCTCATCTCTTTTTTCACACTTCCCCACCCCCTCTGGTCTGCAAAAGCTGTTTCCTGAAACCTGAAGACTACCACTTCACTGTTCTGCCTTGGCTTTATCTCTTTCTGGCTATCCTGGGCTTCCTGACCAACGGATTGGCCGCACTGGACCTCTGGAAGACAGAAAAGACACCCAGAGTCATCTTCACTTTAAACCTAGTGGTCTCTGACCTGATGCTGTGCAGTAGCTTTCCCTTTAGAATGGCTTACTATATACATAGTTCCCAGTGGAAGCCAAACACTGTGGTCTGCTCTGCGACTGAATTTATTATGGTGTCTTGTTTCTATGTCAACATCTATTGCAATATGAGTTTCTTGCTATGGACCAGCATCAATCGATGTGTTACAGTAGTACAGCTGCGCTGCAGTCTGTTAAAAATCTTCAAGCATCCACGTCTCTGTTGGTTCCTCTGCCTCAGCACCTGGATAGTGGGATTAACATTTGTCACTGGCTCTATAATATATAAAATAGGCCTGAAATACACAGGGAAAGACCTAAAATCCTGCTTTGATCAGGTATTAAATAGAAAAACTGATCAAATGAATGGCCTGCACAGCATTGGTGTGGGAATCTTCTCCTTCATGCTGGGCTTGATGCTGGTCAGCTACGGGCTGCTGATATTCCATTTGTACAAGGTAAAGCAAAAGAGTTTGGTGGGATTTGGTATTGGTCTGAGAATACGGAGAAAAATCTTGGCCTCTCTGCTTTCGTTTGTGGTCTGCTTCCTGCCCTACCATGTGCAGCGGATCAGGATGATAGGGTTAGAAAATAAAGACTGTAAAATGAAGCAGAAAGAATTCTGTGTAAAGACTTTGTTGATACTTTTATCATCACTTAGTTGCTGTCTGCATCCAGTGCTGTACCTGGTGTTACAATTGCCTTGTTGCAGAGCCAAACGCAACGTCAGAAAGTAGCCTAAACCAGACATGTTCAAGAACCAAGACTCCCATGCAGATACAGACCAACAGACCACATATAATCATAACTAGGAGACATATCTCACCCACACAGACACACACACATAGTGACTGTATTCTGTCTGTATGGAATAAAAACACTGTCAATAATAATCGTACGTAATTTAAAGCATTTGTGTGTAAATTTTAATTTTGCGTAGTTGGATCCCAAAATCTACGGCCACGACAGTTTACAGATACGAGATTTTGTATGTTTGTTCAAATACAACTCCAAAATGTACGACTATGACAGTTTACACCCACAACGCTTGTTTTCACAACACCTCTTTTTCACACACGAAACCGGTCTGTGAAACAACTGTCAAAAATATGTCATCACGCTCACAGGCATTACTATCCGAGGGAAGATGAATCGATTCCACGAAGTGTGCATGCGCCTCGCCCTCTTTTAAACCACTGGTGCCAAAATGGCGGATCAGCAGCCAAGCGCTCACTCATCGTCTCAGGTAAGTTGGTTTTTCCTTCCAAATTCGGATATGTTTAAGGGTTAGTTATCACTAATAACAGATAGGAGTAATATTACAGAGATAGGTTAACTATAGTAAGTAAGATTAGCTCTCATAGTAAGGTTACATTAGGTGCTTAAAGAATACAGCTGTTTAGGTGGTCATCACTGCAGTCTGTAGCATGATGAGATAGGCCTACATAAAAGACACACACATACACACATCTCACACCTAGCCATTTCCTGCTGCACTGACTGCCCATTTGACTTGGACCTTCTTTCTTGTGCTGACTGTCCACTGATATTGGACTGGTTCGCCATTTTCTGTTGTCCAACACTTAAGGTGTTGGTCAACATCGACACCAGATTCTGGGCTGAGTGTAAGATGTCACCTAATGGAACCTGATAAACAATAAAATATGACTTTAACACTTAAGCAGTGAACACATATTGCATGACCTGTGTATTCCAGTGCATGTACACAGCTGTTAGTAAGTTAACACTTAAAATTGCTAATTCTTTTATGTAGGCCTATCTCATCATGCTACAGACTGCAGTGATGACCTCCTAAACAGCTGTATTCTTTAAGCACCTAATGTAACCTTACTCTGAGAGCTAATCTTACTTACTATAGTTAACCTATCTCTGTAATATTACTCCTCTCTGTTATTAGTGATAACTAACCCTTAAACATGTCCGAATTTGGAAGGAAAAAACAACTTACCTGAGACGATGTGCAGTGTTGTAATGTAACGGAGTAAAAATACTTTGTTACTGTACTTAAGTAGAAATGTCACGTATCTGTACTTCGCTATTTAAATTTATGTCAACTTTCACTTTTACGCCACTACATTTCCTAGATAAATTGTATACTTTTACTCCATTATATTTCCACTAAGCATCTTCGTTACTACAAAATAATCAGAAGAAATGTGTGTGACTGCAATAAGGGAGGTTTGGTGAATCACTGCTCCTAGATTGCATTACACTCCGCACGCTGTACAGAGAAGCACAGGTACGCGCAGCGTGCATGCGCAGTCAGAGATGGAGGCGTTAATGTATAACATTAATCGGAAAGCTGCAAATACAGCAACCAAAAGCAGTGAAATGTCACTATTCTTATTACGAGTTGTAACACAAACAAAATATTAATGCAAACAATCCATACAATACTAAATAAAAATAACATTTATTGATTTGGTCTTTGTGAATATTAGTTTATTAATGACTGCATTCATTGGACACACTGTTTGTAGAGAATGCACACATACATGAACTGATTTGATTCAAGACTGGCATCATTAACATCATGCATAAAATGTTGGTGTCCACTTTTGTCACTTAATAATACCATAACTTTTGGCTTACTATGTAGTCATATAATATATAATAAAACTCTTCTTGTTTTAAATTCTCACTGAGGGCTAAAACCCCTAAAGATGAAACCCCAGAACCGTCCCTGCTCTTATGCCTGCCGAAAATCACTGGAATTTTACTTTTACTTCAAATACTTAAGTACATTAAATGTCAGTAAATGACTTTTGATACTTAAGTACAGTAATTATCAGATACTTTAAGACTTTTACTTGAGTAATATTCTAAAAGGTGACTTTCATTTCTACCAAAGTCTTTTTCTAGTATGATACTTGTACTTTTACTCAAGTATTGCTTTCTAGTACTTTATACAACACTGACGATGAGTGAGCACTTGGCTGCTGATCCGCCATTTGGGCGCCAGTGGTTTAAAAGAGGGCGGGGTGCTTGCGCACTTCGTGGAATCGATTCATCTTCCCTCGGATAGTAATGCCTGTGAACGTGATGACGTATTTTTGACAGTTGTTTCGCAGACGGTTTTCGTGTGTGAAAAAGAGGTGATGTGAAAACAAGCGTTGTGGGTGTAAACTGTTATAGTCATACATTTTGGAGTTGTACTGTATTTGAACAAACATACAAAATCTCATATCTGTAAACTGTCGTGGCCGTAGATTTTGGGATCCAACTCCGCAAAATTTAAATTTACACACAAATGCTTTGAATTACGTATTATTGACAGTGTTTTTATTCCATAGTCTGCAGCCTCAGACTCCTGTTATTAGCCCGCAGTGGATCATGACGTGGTTTTCTGCTGTTGCAGCCTATCTGCCTTAAAAATGGACGTGTTCAGCATTCTATGTTTTCTGCTCAACGTGGTTATAAAAAGTGATTATATCATATAATATAAGTTAATTCTCATTTAGATAATTTCATTTAAGTTACCATAGCCTTACTGTCACCTCGAGGCAGCAACATATTTTTGCTCACTGGTTGTGTTTTTTAGTTTTCATGCCATTATATAAATAGAAATTCCAGGAGATCAGCAGTTTCTTAAACTTAAACCAGCCAGTCATCAGGCACCAACAACCAAGTCATTGTCTAAGTTACTGAGATCAACACTTCCCCCATTCTAATGTTTTATGAGAACCTTAGCTGGAGCTCTTGACCTGTATCTGCAGGTCACTGTGCATTGTGTTGCTCCCACATGATTGGGTGTTTGGATATCTGTATGAAAAAGCAAAGTACACACAAAATAACCACAAGGAAGTTGCTGCCTACTCTGAACAGACAAGCTAGAAAGTTGGAATTGCAATATATTTTACCCTGGATTTAAGATTACATAACTAAACTGAATTGAAATAGATTTAAAGAAAATTAACTGAACTGTAATTTACTTTCAACATAAAATTGTATGAACCTTTCCATAGGACAGATGACCCATTAAAGACACAAAGGATTTACACTTGAGGTTCTATCTCAGCGATAAGAAACTGTACAGTATATTATCATTTTCTCTCCCTGCATGTGTGGACCTTTAGCTCCTACTTTCCTAAGCAACAAAGTACATAACATGGTACTAAATAATGTGATGTATAGAACTGAACAGCAATTGTGCTTTTACGTATTTAAGAATAGGTATAAAAATGGATTTCAGATGACTGCTTATAACTAATTTATTCTATACTTCTTAATGTCAAGGAGTTGATGTACAGTACGGGTTTTAGAGCCTCACTGATGAGATGGGAATGAAACCGAGGTGCTTACCTTTCTGTACAATATACATATATCTTTTATATTGAATTATTATACTTTTTATCACTGACTGGTATGAGTGGTGGCCTGGGAAAAGCATCAAGCATCAAAAAACTTTGACATCTACTATATATGTTATAGTATTAAAAACTACTGGCATTCTGACCTGAAATGAGTGTCTTATTTGCACAAATCTCTTTATATATTGCAACTATTCCAATTTACCTGAAAGACACTATCATTCAATTTACATCTACTGGGAAAAGATCATTTATGCTAAATAAAAATAATTTAAATGTTGGCTGCAGAGTGTCTGGACACATTAACATTATTGGGGAAACAAGTGCTGATTAATTCTGTTCTATTGTCTAAATTCTTTTTATTAACATTATTTGTTCATTTAAACAGTTAAACAGTTTAAAACATCTGTTGCTGTCATCTGTACAGACCAGGGGTCGGCAACCTTAAACACTCAAAGAGCCATTTGGACCTGTTTCCCACAGAAAAAATAAAAACAGGGAGCCACAAAACCCTTTTGACATCTAAAATGAAGATAACACTGCATATGTCGTTTTTTACCTTTATGGAAAGTATAGAAAAAACTCTAGTGTGTTGCATTTATGAAATCAATGAACTGCTACCGAGTAAACGAAATTTTATTTCTGCAGGCAAACAAAAATATTTTGAACAGTTTGAAATAATCTTAACAAAAAAGATGCTGGGTTGAAGGTTACTTTCAAATAAAATGTTTAATGTCTAATTGAGTCCTCTTCGTATTCATGACATAAAAACTTGCCGGCTGCAGCAAACCAAAAATGCGTCTGCTTCTGTGTGTCGGATTTCGCAAGTCGACAGTTATGACAATCTTAAAATTTCATTTTTTAAAAACTAACTAACTAAAATAAAATAAATTTAAATTAAATATTTATTTTCCAAATCTACAGGGACCCGCAGCAAAGGGATGAAAGAGCCACGGGTTGCCGACCCCTGGTATAGACTGAGTTTAAACTGTGGACACTGACAGTATCTGATTAGAAACAGAACTGATTAGACTTGTGTCTATTTTATAACATGTAGAAACCTGATCAAATCTTGAGATAGCACTCAAATTTAGCAAGGATTTAGACATTTTCAGATTGCATTTACTGCTCTTTAACAGATATGACATTTACAGGCAGGCAAGGCTAGAAAGTACAACACTAATTCTGGGAAGGAACTCCTGTTGTTCTCAAAACAGCCTAATTACATTAAACAATATGTTGTAAACATTTCTTTGAGATTCCGTTTCATGATAAAATGACTACAAAACACAATTCCTGCACATTTTTGGGTGCACTTGCATTAAATTTCACATTCTACCACATTCCAAATGTGTCCTACTGGATTCAGGTCCAGTGACTGGTAAGACTACTGAAGAACAATGACCTCATTGTATTGTTAGTGAATTGTTGGATGGGATGTGGCCATGATGGTTTGTGCACATAATCCGCATCAATTCTCAAAGTGTTTGTGGCTATGAAGCAATAAATTATTTGTAAAAATAACCATGCAATGTCCCCACACCACTAAACCACATCCACCAGCCTGGACAGGATATAAACCAGGTTGTGTCTATAGATTCATGATGTGGCAAATTCTGACCCATCTGTGAACCTCAGCAGAAATCTAGATTATTCTGACAAGACTACTTTTTTCCAGTCTTTAGCTGTCCAGTTTAAGTGACCCTATGCCTTTGTAACCTTAGGTTCCTGTTCTTGCCCAACAGAAGTGAAACCCGACGTGGTCTTCTGCCGTGTTCAACCAGTCTCCTCAAGGTTTGATACATTTGGAGATGACCTTTCTGTTTACCAGCAGCTTGTGGCTCATATCTGCATAATTTTATACACATATTGGCAGAGACGCTGTTTAGATTTTAATCAAAACATTTTTTTGTAATTTTGTTCATCAGAATTCAGCCACGTCTTCATTATATGAATTCTCTTTAAGTTGAACTCATGTATTACTGTAGTTACTTGAATAATAGGTAGTCTTCTTTATAGGAAAAGGGAAATGAAATGTCTATATAACTTCCTGCAGGGACTGATCACCAGAATGCACATACACACTTGTCACTGACAGATGTTTCCAGTACAGTAAGTGGATACTTTCTTTTATAAGAAAATGCATTTGATGAAAATAGAGAGCAAAAAATGACAATTGCTTTTGCTAACCTTTAAATACATTATTTGGATTAACTTCACATCAGGGTGTGGGCCAAAACACCAAAGCAACTGTTTTTTTCTTGGTAGCGTATTATTTCCTTCTTGAACGCATACAGTAATCTGTACAGTAATTTGTAACTGTTACAGTACCACCTTGATAAAAACAAGTAAATATTTATTTATATTAGCAGAAGATGTTTTGCTGTGTTGTGCATTGTGGGGAAAAAAAATCACTGGTTAAATAATATGCTGGGATATCAATTTGTACTAGTTCTAAAATTCATAAGTAGTTTCATGTTGTATAATAAGCACTAAGGACTTCTTTGTTGTACCTCACTGTCTCTGTGAACGTTAATGTATCAGTTCTAATTTGAAATGAATTGTCAAAACCACACTATATATGCTCATACAGGAAATGTTGAAGCTTAGAATTTCTTCTATGTAAAAAACAGTCAGTTAATAAGACAGTTAAGTAGACTGACAAACTTTTTTTCTTTTTTCTTTTTATCTAGAATGCAGATACCCCTTCTATCTGGTGGTTCAAATGGCAGTCTGTTCCCAGGGCGTTCACTTTAATGCATCCTCTTGCTTGTGTCAGACATTCACCACATATCTGGTGCTGCCCATTCTTTACAGTGCCATGCTCCTTGTAGGCCTGTTTGGAAATATCCTCTCTATTTGGGTTTTCATTACAAAGATTTCCATTAAAACCCCCACTCACGTATACCTCATCAACCTGGGGGTCTCAAATCTGATACTGTGCCTCACCATGCCGTTCAATGCAGTCTACTACGCTCTTAGCACCAGCTGGTCTTCATCCAGTCTGTTGTGTCAGTTAGCCATAAATGTCCTGACTCCAGTTCTTCACTCCAACATTGGAGGAAGCATGCTCATTCTCACCTGGCTGGCATTAGCTCGCTTTGCTACACTTATCCAGCATAACTATGGTCATCGCCCAAGCAGGTGCACCAAATTCTTGCCTGGGATCTTCTTAACAAGGATGCAGCAAACTTCATTTGCAATAGGCATGTGTGTAGGAACTTGGGCCCTTATGTTGTTGATGATTGTTCCCACAGTGGTGGTTTATGCTACGGTGGAGACAAGCAGAGTGGAAAATAGCAGCGAGCAGCCGTGCTACAGTGTGCCAGTAGAGGTTGGTGGCTCTGGCTCTCAAGCATTTGCCATCGTAGGAATCACAATATTCTTCCTCTGCCTGGTTGTGGTGATGAGTGCCTACATAGCTGTGATCAGGCACATAAACAGGACAAAAACTCACAGGATCATCCCTGACACACAGAGGGTCTTGTCAAGAGTGTGTCGCAACATTTTGGTCATCCAGATTGTGCTGGTCATTTGTTTCCTTCCATACCACACCTATAAGTCTGTTTTCATTGCCATGGTCCAGAATGATCAGTCCAGAGACCTTCTAATGGAATGCCATCATTTTTCAACACACATAGAGATTAAGAATCTTTTCCTCAGTCTGGCAGTTCTACGCTGCAGTACAGACCCCATCATTTACTTCCTGCTGGACAAGATGTTTAAGCGGTATGTATGTGGTTTGTTTCGAGAAAATGGTAGCATAAGAGACAGCCAATTGTCCAGAACTATGAATGAATTAGGACAGCTTACGCAGTGTGACAGTGGTATTTTAAAAGGTAATATAAAACATGAGGCAGCTTCACTTTTAAAAGACTCAAACTTTGGACCATCAGTTCCATCATGACCCATAGTGAAATGCTAAAACACGCATTGTGTTGGAGATGAGTAATGGAGACAAGAAGAAGTAAAAGAGAAAATGTATGCATTCATTCTAGCTAATAAATACAATACATACAAATAAATAAGTATATGCACTTTTTCCCCTGGTTGATTTCTGACATTTCAGACATTCTGTATATGATTATTATTTACCCTTTATATAATTTATATATGCAGTGTGGGTTATTAATGTAGAGAATAGACAGTGTTTTGGAGGGGCTTAAAATAGCATGAAAGAAAACTGCCAGAAGATGTCACTGCCAGAAAATGTAATAGAGAATAATATATGTATAAAAAAATGGCATTAAGCATATGAAGTTTTTAAGAAATTGTCAATATTGCCTTCTCATGATTTTGATTTGCTACTCTGCAGCATTATTTAACCATCTGTTTTAGAAGCTGAGAATCATATAAATAATTGTCCTGTTCTGAATGTTAATAAATGGGTAATAAATGTTAATAAAGAGCACAGGTTAAACAATATTATTTTTGATGTTAATTCATTGCTTTATTAAGTATGATGACTTCTGGATCTGTTCTTATATAATCGTATCTTTATACTTATACTTATCTTTCAAGCATTTAATAATAAAAACATTTACCAACAGAATTAGACAATGTTAAGCTTGTAATAATTTTAAGCTTAACTGTTTAAAAATGAGTATGTCCACAAATAGGCATAAAAGGACACAAATAAGATAACATAGAATATGACATTTTCCTTATTCAAGATATCGTCTCTTTAGCAACAATTTGAAAAATGTGTAACGGTGAGTGTCAGTGTGTATTTGCCAATCATTTATCAGTGTCTCTCAGTTATTCAGTAATCTTAAAAACCAGCCAGGAGCCGTGTGATGCGCAGTGCTCTGCTAACGTGGGGATTCTTGTGTGCTGTTAAATTTCAGAGTGTGTGAGAGGGCATCTTTCTTTATTTGATCAAGTCTATTTTCAGACTCATTCCCAGTATTTACCAAATAATGTTGACACATTATAGTATTTCCCTTGATATAAAAATATATGCCTGTTTCTATGATTGTGTGTGTTTTTTAATAGGCCATTCTGACATATTATATCCAGCATGTTCTGAATCTTGTATTTACAAAATTGTTTAAACCAACACTATCCACAATGCTATGTTCATGAGTCTCATCAGTTTACAACTTACTTCACTCATTGGATTTCTCTAAAGAATCAAATTGCTAATGTTTTACCATGAATAAAGTACCAACAGAGAACAACCACCACTTACTGTTAATGCTACTGTTTGGTTTTTTTTGCATACACACGCACACACGCACACTTCTGGGTTTGTAACATGGAAAGACACTGAAGTGTCACTCCATTTTTGTATGACATTAGCTTTAGATCCTATTTCTGTGCACTAACGCCTTGTAACACATTTATGAACAACATACTCTGGACAGCCATATAGCCATTTAATTCACCTGCAGGACTGAACAATGACCAAGATTTAAACCCTGTAGCTGAAAAGAGATTGTGACTTTTGATCGTAACCTGGGCCTTTCGAGTGGTGTCAAAAAACAAAAGTGTCCTTCATCCGTTCATCTACGAAAACCACTTTATCAGATGTCAGAGAACCACATAAAATACTGATGACAGTTGCTGAATAGTAATATTAAGAGTAACAAAAAGATACTATATTGTATGAAAGAGATAACTCCAGAGATGATTTGTCTAGATGCTTTTGGAGCCTTATGTCTGTGCTTCCTTTTAAAGCAGAAGAGTTTTTGTAGGTTGTAGGAACAGAGATGATTGTGATGGTTTATTATTTATTATTCTGTGTCTTCATCTGAAAGCATGTTTCATCAATGCTCCTTGTGCATATTATTGAAAAATCTGACATGTTGGTGAAAGTTTTTTCTGTGGCTTCCGTTTGAGTGTTGTTGCTAACGTCTTTCATAATGACGGCAGGTGCAGATTGCATAAGAACATTTATATCTTTATATTTATCTAAACCCCCCCCCCCAGCCATATTGTTAACCCCTGACAGATGGACAGCACTGATTTTATATATATATATATATATATATATATATATATATATATATATATATATATATATATATATATATATATATATATGGGGTTGTTTACTTAGCAAGAATCTTCTTGCACTTCCAGTGTACCATATGTATCAGACAGGACGCTTAAATGCCTTGTTAAGTGTGAATGAATGTACTATGCATTTTAGTGCAATTACTGCATGTATGATGTGCAAAATCCTAGCATTGCATCTGAGAACCTTTTGAAAGAAAGAATATGCAAAAATATACAATAACAAAAAAAGATTCTTCAAGTAAAAGATTAATGTAATAACAGTAACATAATAATGTGTCTGTAATTCTTTAACCACTGTAATGTTCACTATCTGCCCAGCACGGGGTGTAAAACAAAACTCTTGACATTAATTCAAGGGCTGTTTGTGGAGAAATGAGATCTCATCATCAGTATGACAACATGTTTAGTTTCCTTCACACCAGCGGTTTCATTAGGTTTATAAGATTACCCCAGAGATATAAGAGAACACAGTATGTGTAAAACTATAGAAATAATGAATTAAACTAGAGGGAAAATCAAAAGGAAAGGTTTATCAGATTTTTCATTAAATGCACCCACAGAGAGACAGAAATAATCCATGTCTAGAACCAACAGTTCATCTTGAAGAAAAGAAATGTGCATGAAACCCAGAGAAGAACACACTAACATACTAATATGGACTGAAGCTTTGCAAACCTTGGCGAAGTGTAACTTTTCAGAAGTGTGACTCTGAGCCTACCTTTACATCTCGATGAATAATGTTGTTGTCATGGCAGTACCGCAGTGCTTCAAGGATCTGTCTCATGTAATGACTAGAAAAAGTGAGACAAAACAAGGAGAAACAGGGCAATGAATGGGACTGTATACAGTAACGTCCCCAGAGTAGAAAACATAGTACGGTTACAGGTTTGTGTTGGAAGAGAAGCAGGTGACCCTATATACTATAGATATAGTTTGGGGTAAGAAAAAACCAACAACAAAAAGAAAAAACCTTACACACATTGAAGTCAAGAGCTTCATTCTGCCTGTGGGGTTCTGGGTTTATACACAGGCCACAAGTCTGGGTGAGTAAGAACATCTTTGGAAGAATGATTAAGTTGGTCCACAGGAAGTGTTTGTATAAACTCATAATGATCCATAATCCAATACCTGTGCTGATTTTTCTGGTTGAAGTGATACATGGTAGAGAGAGACAATAATCTGATCTGGTTTAATATGCAGCCCAAAATGACTGCTGAATAGTCTGAGGAGAATTCACAGAGGGAGATCATAATTCTTAGTCTTTGTGGTTTGGATGTTGTTCAATACATCACTATAAAGTGCAGTGATATGTGGGAAACTGCCTGTCAGACAGTTCGTTGTGCAGTATCATGCTGCATAATTACTCTGGTACTGTGCCAAAGTGCTCCTGCTGCCTCAAAGTCACTTACTATCAAAAGCCTGAAGGATCTTCCCTTAAACAGAAACCAGTGGACTGATTTAAACAGTGTACCACTGAATACTCCATTTAGGACTTTAGGACAATGAAGTTTTTTTCTTAGGTGATCGGCAGACATGCTTACCTGGCTACAGCTTCACTGTAGACAAACCCAGCATCTGCTCGCTTTACGATCTCAAAGCAGAGGTCTGCTCCATCCATACTGGAAGAGAGGAAAAAGAGAGAAGAATTTCAAATAGAAGTGTCTATCACAGAGTGTAGATACAAAATGTATTAAATGACCTTTCTGTCTTTCTTCCTTCCTTCTGTCTCTTCTTTCTTTTCCTAGTGCCGTGCCAGATTTTATGGCTATATTATATATATTCTATAGCCTGGTTTTGTTTGTCTCCATTTTTTCATAAACAAATGGTTAAAACTACGTGCTTATAGTTGGTGGGATCATTATAGTCTTTTCCTGGTTTTGGAGTAGGTATTAATTCTGCTTCATGCCAAAAGGGTGGAAGTTAAAAATTGTAAGCTGCATTTTCAGAACAAGTTGGGGTAGATTTATTAAAAATAGGAAGTGAATTTTATCTGGTCCTACAGTAAAAGGATTGAAACTGATACCAGTTTGCTTTTGTAATTTGCCATCTTTGAATTTTCTCTCCTTCCTCTCATTCTTTAATAGTTACAGTACGATAATTGGGAAGTGGTCTCCACAAAGTTCATGATATATAGATGTGTTAAAAAATAGCAGTACAACATCAGTAACCTGATAACCCACTTCTTACCAGCAGTGATACTTCATTGCCAATAACTGGTAGTGAAAAATAGACATGACAGTGTTTGTTCTCAGGTATTGACTCATACATTGAAAGGGGCAGGTAAAAAAAAAATAGCAATGTTTAATTGGCAAACATTCTGTGAAAAAAAGCAGGTGTCATTAATAATCCTTTATTATAGAAAAAGGGAAATAAATGTTCCACACATTGTTAGAAAATATATTGCCTTCTGAATTGCTAAGTAAAACGGGGCCTTCCAATCATTGTTCTGAGGAATAATGTAATTTAAGTTGATTGGAGAAGGGAAGATGTATAAATAAGTGCAGCAAATGACAGGATGCTCAGCTAAAATGACCTCAAATGGTGTACAATGAAAGAACTTCCGTTAAAACAGATAGGAGGATAGTCAGGGTGGCAAGATTTCAGCCAATTATCACCTCCAGGAAGATCAGAGATGATCTAAAATGACATGTAAGTACAGTTACGATAAGTTTCACTGAAGCTAAGCTCATAAAGCACCACTGCAGAAAAAAATGCATGTGAAGAATCGGTTAAATTAAATTGCCAAGGAACACATCAATTGGTGCAAAGAGGAATGGCATTACATTCTGTGGTCTGATGAGAGTAAAATCATTCTTTTTAGGTCTAGTGGTCTTCAACAGTATGCCAGGCAACCTCATTGTGTACTGTGATTTGAATTCAGCACCTAGAAGACACTAAAGCACGGTGGCACAAAAATCATGGTATGGGTATGGAGATGTTTTTTATACCACAGCGTTGGGCCTATTTATCGAATACCAGAGATCATACAGTAGATCAGTTTGAATACATCAGAATAGATTAGAAGAGATTATGTTGTCCTATGCTGAAGAGGAAATGACCTTGAAATGGGTTTCATCAAGACATCGACCCCAAAAACCACACAAGAATGCCAGCAATATCTTGGTTCCAGACAAAAAAGGGTTCAGGCAATGGTATGGCCAGATCAATCCACTGACCTGAACTTGTGAGGTGACATTAAAAATTCAGTTTCTGAAGCAAACGCCAAAAATTCACAGGAACTGTGAAATGTTTATCCTGGGCTGACCTACCTGTTTCTAGCTGCCAGAAGTGGCTTGACTTGATGAAATGCAGATGCACAGCAGTTATTAAAAACAATGCTTAACTAATGATTAATAATGGCTAAATTTTAATTTAGAAATTTGGTTAAGGTGTTGGATTACTTTTCAGAAGGTCATGAGTTCAAATCTCAGGTTAACCAAGCTGCCAATGCGTGGCCCCTGAGCAAGGCCCTTAACCATCAATTGCTCAGTTGTATAAACTGAAATAACATTTTTTAAAGTCATTCTGGATAAGGGTGTCTGCTAAATGCCAGAAATGTAAATTTGTAATAGGTAAAGTTAAATCTTGGGAAAACATTAATATTTTAACACTGCTTCTTAACACTGCTATTTTTTGAAAACATTAATATTACTTTTGTTTATGCTTTGTTTCAGACTTGAATCTGTAATATTTTCACTGCATTTGAAATATGGATATAAAAGCTCTTTTATTCACATATTGCTATTTATTTGAACACGACTCTACTTTCCTTGAAAAATCGTTTGATCGATTGTGGAGAATGTTCCATGTCCCAGATGAATAAAAGTAACTGATCCATTGTTTAAAATGCATAAAGTATTCCATCTTCTTTCCCTTTGTATTATTATATTTACTGCCCCACAGAATATTATGGCTATTTAAATCTACCATTGATGTAAAGGGAGTGGAAGCTGAGTGATAAAGAACGTAGATCATACTGTAATGTTTATTGTGGTGTCAGTCATCTGCTCTCGCCTGTAGGTTACTGTTATTAATCATGTGAATATAAATCAGTCATTTCTTACGTTTGCTTCCTGTTGGGGCCAAAGTTATTGAAAAAGGTGAAATTTTTAAAAGCTCAGTGTGGAGATAACTTTCTCCTGAAGACACACAACAAAAGGATTAATGGTTGCAGTTAATCGCTGCATCTCTGTAAACTTAGCTTTGACACCACGACAATTCCATTGAATAATGTGTTTTTTCCATTAACTATTCGGGGGGACAGATGTCCTAGTTGTGCCTTTAGGAGACGTTCTTCAACTATGCTGTTTACTCTCTTTCATTTCCCATCTTTAATTTGTCATGTCTTTGAAGTTCCTCTTTTGGTTGTGAGAAGCTTAACTTCTCTGTTCTGTGTATTTGCCTTTTGACTCTACAATGATGAACCCTTTGAGTTTTGTTTTCTATTCTTTTTCCTTGTTAGAAGGTTACTATAGCTAGTGGTTTGGGGTTTGTCTTTGAGCATCCACATAATGTCTGTTTGGCAAGCTATTGTTTTTTTTTTTGTTTTTGTTTTTTGTTTAAAAACTTTATTACTGCTGGGGCAAAGATTTAATTTAGGGTGAAAATAGAGTCAGTAGCCACAATTGTCTGTGCATAGGGATAGTTAATCCCATTTGTACATCTGATCTTCTGTATTTCCTTTTCCTTGATCCATATGGAGCATTGTACTGATGCTGCTGTATGATCACCTGTGCAATTGTAGCACTTATACAATTAAATCAAAAATAAAATACTCGATTGTGATGGTAAAATGGGTGGTGCATTATGGGGGCACCAGGGTCCCCATCCTGATAATGAGTCTGTCTGTGCCGAGTTTCTCTGGCCTATGATCACGGGCCATTTTCCGCTTTGCTCCTGACTTCAAAAACATCCTGGAATATTGGACTAGAGTTTGGGATGTGATGGACTGGTGATAAACCTCATGCCTAGTGGTCTCTGGAGTAATGAAGCACTATTTCCTCTAACAAAACATTCCACTAAATGCGTATGGTTACATTTAGTGTTGTGAACATCCACAAAACAAGTTAGTGCTGGTTGTTATAAGAGCTAAGCCTTTCTTTATCATTGCGGGTTTTGGAGTTTTCACCTAGAACTCAGTTTTGCAAACTCAGTATGTCTAATAATCAATCTGACAGCTCTGCTTTCCAGAGCAGTGACAATCCAAGAACCAGCAGCTGCACTTTACCTGATAAGCACTTGCTCTATATATAAGCTCTGCTTATATCCTTCTGATGCACTGTGACATACAGAAACTGCAATAGTAGACCATAGACACATGCTGACCTACTAACCTCACTTTCACATGAGAAACTAGTAATGAGCTATTTGTTATGCATGATAGTCCATGAATAACAAATTAAATATTGATGCATGAAATATTTCCAACTTAACTCTTGAACTTAAACACAACCTAAACTTTTTAAAGTCCTTCCAGATCAGGGACAACAAAATACCCAGACTCTTAA